>NW_027210778.1:162500-332500 GCF_029030835.1 Brachyistius frenatus | reverse complement strand
TCGGGGGACTAAGTTGTGTTAAGAGGCCTGCGGGCCCCGACCGGTCTGGTGCCTACCTGACGCTTTAAAGTGTGCCGAGTAAATCCCACTTCCATCAGGGCCTCCAATCAAAGACGGCAGCTAAACGGACGCATGATACATAGACTCTCGCTTCTCTCGTTAAACGCCGACTAAAGTGGACCCGACGGCTGCGAAGAGAAAGAGACGTTTCTACCTTAAAAATACAAAAAATAAATCAACTTCATGAAGCCGTGAATCTCGTTGCTTCTTTGAGGTTTCTCAAACTTCAAACAAGTGATCGTCAAAAGCCACACGGAGGTTGTAAAAACCCTGGAGGTCTTTACGATGCCGACAGTCGGAGGAGATCTACTGTCTTTTTTTTTTTCTTCTTCTTCGTCTTCTTCTTCCTCCCGTCATGGCAGCGACATCACAAAAGGTGGTGGGTGTTGGATTGGGGGGGGGTCGCGGATGGAGGCCGTTTCTTTTTTCTTCAGAGAGCCTGATTTAGAAGATGGCACCACTTCCACTCTGCCCCCCCTCCCCTCTCCCCCCTTCACAAGGCCTTTTCTCTATATTTGATGTCTATGTCAGCTTCTTTCTGTCGCCCTCTAATTTAATAATCTGCTTTGAACCTAATCGTGCAAAAGGGCCCTCACGCAGAGAATAGGGGCTGGGTTGATTGGGGGTGTGTGTGTGTGGGGGGGGGGGTGGTCATCTCCCTCCTTGTCCTTCATTCGCAATGAAAAAAGGGGGAAAGAGTGGAGAGAGGTTTTGATGTTCGGGAACTCGTGAAACAAAGTACCCGCTGATCTCGTTCGTCCCTGCGGTACGTTTTAGTCAAAAAAATGTGTTATGTTGTTATTAAATTCAGAAGCTTCTCCATCGTGCTAATTTAGGAGTCGGCCAATCACAGCGAAGGAGAGAGGCGGGACTTAATGCACGGAGAAAAAAAAAAAAAAAAAAAAAAAAAAAAAAAAACGTAGGCGAACCTCCATCCGTCCAGAGCGAGTCCTCGACTCCGTGCCGACTTTTACACGCAGTATTTGTTGACAACGCAAACTGTCGGTACAAATGGGTACTTTCAACACTTCAATCAATATTTGGTATCATAGCAACCGAAGCGTCTCAGCTGGGAAAAAAAAAAAATACTGCGATTCCAAAGCACTCACAACCTCCTACCAACTCCAAAAAAAAAAAAAAGGCTTTAGTGCACTGACGGCTTAAAATCTGTCACTTGTCATTATTTTCACTACAGTTCAAGTTCTTAGAAGTGTTTTAGATTTATTAAACACCAGATCCACTCCACGAAAGAAAGCCTTTATGTGCAAGATTTTAAATTTCTCAACTATGGCGCCATCTGTTGGTAGTAACAGCACTGACCCACAGTTGCAAATTATTTATAATAAATCGAATATGAAGTTTTTGGTCTTTTGGATTTCAAATTATGCATTTACAATTTGATCTTTAGCTTTTGCAGCTATAACAAGTATTTTTTTTTTTGTATTAAGTTGCTAAAGATATTTTTTGTTTCAACCCTTGTGCATAGCTGGATTTTTGCAGGTGTGCAATAAAAGAAACTGGAAGTCAAAGACGGAAAGGTTCAGTACCTCAACGGCTCTTTTAAGGAAACGCTTTCTTCTCCGTATGGATCGTTATAAAAAAAAAAAAATTAACTGGTAACAAGTCACACTGAGGCTTTAATGCACGCTTGAACTCGTTTCAAGCTGCACGACTTACAGAACTGTTCGGTTAAAAAAAAAAAACACTACTAAGTTCCTGCTTGAAGGATTTCTCCACCTTCAAATAAGACATATGCAGCCTCTCAAAAGTGGGATTAATGTCAATATCCAACCTGAATACACTCTTCACTGATTCAGCGCTGGCAGCAGCTGATTAGTTCTGAATCTGGAGCAAATGGAGCGTCTCCACGTCTTCCTCTACACACACTGCAGCGCTGTAACTGGGGGCAAGTTCATAGAAAGTACAGTGGCAGTTTTTCTTGATGTGAACTCGGGGAAAGAAGAAAAAAAAAGTGCTGCTGTTGCATTTTTTTTTTTTACTGCCTTCTGATGTTTCATCATTAGTTCTGTCGTCGTCTTGTGTAATGTGAGCAGCTTGTTGGCCTTGCGTTTTACTCTGTGGTTTTTCTAAGGACACTCTCTTCGGGGAGGAGGAGGGGGGGGGGGTTTAGTGTGCTCACTGAGCCGGGGTGAAGCTCGGTTGTTGTTGGTCGTTTTTAGCTTTTAAAATGGTGCTGAATCATCCAGTGTTGAAGAGGCAAAAAAAAAAAAAAAAAAAAAAGGAGAAAAACTTCTAAGTTTTATAAAAGAACACGAAAATAAAATTAATAAACGATATTAGTATCAAAAGACGGGGATTAAACTTCGACGTACGTGGGCCCAATAACAGGCGGCTCAGAGTGCAACCTGAAAATGTAAACTTTTTGTCTAAACTTCCCAAGCAGACTAAGATCGTGATTTTAACTCGTGTAGTCAAAACACAACTATTGGTACCATTGTTGAGTTTCTAGCATGACAACAGACAACGAGAGAGATTAAATGTGTCTCTGATTTACGAGCAAAGAGCAATTTAAGGTCAAATATTTGGCCAATTAGCGAGGTGTTTTCCCACGCCGAACTGTGCTGGATTGACCGGGGATGGTAGGCGGAGCTAACACAAGCGTTAACACTGATATCATGCCAGCGACGATCCAAAAACAAAGCTGCAATTACCACTTATCGCCACAGATGGCGTCAAAGACAAACAACAGAGATCTTCGAGATTGTAACTTTAAATTGACCCAAACTTGACCTTGCGCTTAAGTTGTGTCGACATAACTGCAAAACTGTAATTGTACTTGATATTTCTGCCATTTTACTCCGGTTACAATCTTTTGACTCTCTGCAGCAAAGACGATTAACTGCACGTTATAAAAAGCAATATGCAAACTAACCGTAGATCCAAAACAAAGAAGAAAGAAAGTGTGGAGATCAGTAAAATACAGCTCAGTTTTAAAGTTAAGATTCCCCGTTACAATCATTCCTCCTGTTCATATTGGCCATCACTTACAGGTTTCAAGTGGACATTAAGGCAAAAATCCTGAGTCCTTCAATCTGTAACTGGAAGATAGTCACTTTGATTTTGTCGAACTGAGACTGCTGAAGCCTCCTTTCATCTTCAGATAACCACTGGAATATATTTTTTTTTTTACACTGGGGATTATGCTCACTCGCGGTGAAATTATTTTAGGGAAGGGATGTATTTTTTTCGATGGCCGGTATGAGCAGGAAGGGAAAAGTTAAAGCAAGTAAGAACACGGTGTTAAAAAAACCCAAAAAAAACAGCCCGATTTCACCTGGATTCATGCAGCATCATAAACAAACGTTGACCTGTCAAACCCTAAAATCATATCTATGAAAAAGACAGCATTAAATTGCCTTGAACCCCCTTTTTTCTTTTGCAGCATGCCACACACACACGCACACACACACACACACACACACACACACACACACTGTATAGTGCCGTCTAGCAGGCAGAACTGATGCGAAGCGGCGCGGCGATTCCACGCACGCGAAGAGTGACGCCTCGAAGGTAAATGAAAGATGACGCGAGAGCGTACAGATTGTTTTGTCAGGAGCGGAGATTCTGCAGATTCTCTGGAACGCGGTGCCACGTTCGTTCGCCACCCCCTCAGTCGGGATGATGCATCGGAGACCCGACTGTGAAATAAGTTCAACGGCGAGATTAACAGATATATATATATATATATATAAAATCTAAAATAAGAGGCCGGGTGAACCTCGAGCAAGACGCCGACTCTGACGGCATGAAGAGGTTTGATTCTACGCAGCGAGGAGGTTTTCAGATGTTTTCCTGATTGATGAACAGGAGGAAGGAAGTCAAACTGTTTGAGTATGATGACAAACATGATCCCATCTTTGGTGGTAAATAAGACTCAACCAGAGACTAAACCAAGTTGGTTTTTCAGGTTCATATAAACTACACATTTTTTTGATTGACAGTTTTTTGGGTGGTTTTTTTGGTTAATTAATGTGTAAAACGAAAATCCTGATAAATCTCCAGAGCCAAAATGAACATTAAAAGCTTCTTTTCTCTGCCTAAAAACCCAAAGATAATACTTAGAAAAATGATTTAAAACAAAAAAAAAAAAGAACATATTTAACAATTTCAAACGATATTATTGTTTAACTTTTTACTTAAACGTCTTGGTTAACGTATATTTACTCTTATTTTCTTTGAGCTTAAGTGGAAACCAAAAACAGAGCTAAAAGAGAGTGAGTACTGGACTTCAGTTTGCCAGAAGATTTAGAAGCAGAAGTCTAAATTTGACTTTAAAAAGGGGAGGACGTGAATGCAGAGTTTCACTACTCGTAGCGTCAAAAAACAAAACAACACAAAAAACAGTTATAGCAGGTTGAAATAAATAAATCTTATCGTGACGCTGGTACGGAATCAAACACCGAAATATTGTCAATTTAAGTCCAAAACTCACTCAGACTCTATTATCAATCCGCACAAGAGAGGATTTTCTTAGCCATACTGGTGCTTAGTACAAACTAAATACTCAGAGTAGGAAAAATAAACAAAAAAAAATCTGGCATAAATAAGCCTCGAGACCAGGCATTCAAAAAAAAAAAATCTCATATCATCTCGTAGCTCTGATAAAGCTGGATTACATTTAGACGTGACAACTTAATGCGTCTCTAGTATGTGTGGTGAAATTGGATTTCTCCTTTCCCTCTCCGGAGCAGATTGCCAGGCGTATCACTTTCACTTGTCACATTTACATGCTTTAAAACTGTCAGTAAACACCTCGTCTCACTTGTTCCCGTATCCTCGAGCATTTTCTGACAAGGATGTTAGAAATCAGAGCTTTCTGCCACCTGTTTAATTCAATTTATTGTGTTTGCACCACGTCTTAACCCCCCCCCTTCGGATAATAATAATAATAATAATAATAATAAATATCTTAGCTTATATAGGACTTATCGAATGATGGTTGCAAGTAAGAACAAGGTTAAAAAAAAAAAAAAAGAAAGGCAAAATAAGATGAAATCAGGAAAGTTGGAGTAATAAAAGTAGTTTTTAGGCTTCGAGTTAGAAAACTCAGCCTGCCGTATGATCCCCCCTCCCCCCCCACACACCCACTCCCCCGCATCTTCGCACGAGACGACGGCCGCGTCCCGGAGTCACATGACGTGAACGATGTGGAAAGAACATCGCATGGGATTGAACGGAGGGGGACCGCGGCTGCGCCCCCGTTCCCCCGTTCCCCCGCACCGGGCTGGGTTATTTCAAGTTCTGCCTTTAACCTTTTCATCGCAGGTGCTGAGATTTCCGACCTTTACACCGCGCGCTTCCCCGCTGCCTCAGAGTGCTTCTGATAGGTATGGAGTGGAGCTCTCGGCGTGTTTTTAAAAAAAAAATGTTTTATTGTGTACCAGTGTGCACTTGTATGTTTCAAGTACGCGACCTTGTGTGTGTGTGTGTGTGTGTGTGTGTGTGTGTGTGTGTGTGTGTGTGTGTGTGTGTGTGTGTGTGTGTGTGTGTGTGTGTGTGTGTTGAGTCTGTGGGTGCTGCAAAGCCATTTGAGGAGAGGGGGGGGGGACTTGTGCAGGAAACTGAATTTGACACGAGCGTAGTGAAGATTACCTGCGTCCAGACAGTTATTGCCTTACAGACAATGAGAACTGCCATCACTCACTTTTAAAAGGTCAATGTGGTGAAACAAGGAGGGGGCGCGGGGGGGGGGTGCGGAAATAACCCTACAAAAGACCCACGGGGGAGAGGAGGGAGGTAAAGGTGGTGGGAGATAGAGGGATGGTGGGTGGCTCACCCCACAACAACAACAACAACAGCAGCAGCAGGCAACCTGCTGACCTTTGACCCCGGCTTCACCTCCACCTGCTGTAGCCAACTTCCTTTTGCCTTCGGTTGTACCCCGAAGGTCACGGTCAGAGCTTTTGGTTTGTCCCACTTCTGGTGTCGGTAACTGCTTTTGAAACCATTGACGTGACTTCAAGGCCTAAATATAAGCTAGAATCTGTCACACGAAAAAAAAAAAGTTTGATCCGCAAACTGAAACGTTCATTGATCGACTTTCTTTCCCGAGCGCAAACATTTAGCGTCGCGACGTTTTTCCCGCCCGACAATCCACATCCACCCTTCGTGCATAACACGACACGCGTACCACATGTAAGCGACTGCTCGGTTCATTTTCTTTCTGGTTGCGACATCATTTCAGTCACATCTCACCAGCAACCCGTGCACTCGAGAAAAAGCTAAATCAAAACCAGAAAGCACCGATTTGTTTTTCAGCCATAGAGGTCATATCTTTGTCAAAAATCGTGTTCAAAGCCAAATTAAAATGCTCATGCTGTTAAACACAAGTTTTTTTTTATACCCAAAATCAACACGACTAACAAGCAGTCGTCCTCAACTGGCACAATTTTTGCTGAAACAAAACTTTTTTTGTTTCGGTTTTTTTTTTTTTTTTTTTTTTTACCTAAAGCAACTCTGCTGGCTCATTAACGCAAACTTCTGGGTTTCATATGTTTTGTGTCACTCGACGACACATTATCGCAGTAAAAACAGAAGTTCAGGTGGTTTAACGAAAGCACGGTGCTGATATGAAGAAGATTGTATTTTTGGACACGTGACATAACCTGGAGAAGAATTACTTTTTGGAATACATATCTGACGTGCATCGGGTTTTCATTGTAAATCCTACAAAACATAAAGCTGCAAACCGGCTTAGATCATCGTTACTTTTTTTTTTTTAGTCTTTCTGCAAACGAACAGCAAAATAATCATACAAAACGGAAAAATAATATCAAATATCAAGCAAAGCTCCAAAAATGCGAGTATAAAAAGTCATAAGTATTCTCCTTCTTCTGCGACCGCTTCTCCACATGAAATACAATGTTTTCCAGCTCCTCCCACCCCACACACACACACACACACACACACACACACACACACACACACACACACACACACACACACACACACACACACACACACACAGTCAATACGTCTTTCAGCAGGCAGCTGTTGTGGCTGGAATGTGAATAAACAGTCATATATTTTAGCTGAGGATCGATTGGTGCAGACAGATGAATGGCATACAAAGACACCTCCGGACAGGACAAAATGACCTGTGTGTGTGTGTGTGTGTGTGTGTGTGTGTGTGTGTGTGTGTGTGTGTGTGTGTGTGTGTGTGTGTGTGTGTGTGTGTGTGTGTGTGTGTGTGTGTGTGTGTGTGTGTGTGTGCTACTCTTACCCAGTGTCCTCTCTCTCTCTCTCGTCCCTTCCTGCCCCGCGTCCACCTGGAGGATCGATAGGTGTGATGGATTAGTGACAGGTACCACACACTGGAGACGCTCGCTTTCAAACAGCAACACTTCCCATTCGAGCCCATTTCACATCACTCTCTGCCTGTCATAACTTGTTTTCTCGCGTCGTTAAGGCGAACATTCGTATATACACACACACACACACACACACACACACACACACACACACACACACACACACACACACACGCACGCACGCACGCACGCACGCACACAAACACGCACACACCTCGCCTTCCCGCGGAGGTTGCACCGCTGACATTTGAGTGTGTTTTGGTGAAGTTCACCGCACTGTGTGTCTGTCTATCACAGGAGAGCGGCGACTCTTCAGACAATGCGCCCTCTGACGCTAATCGATTGCATCTGGGGTGCCGCGGCGACGGCGCCGCAAAAAGGTCTGGAGGTTTTCACAGCTGCGGACTCCCGACCGTCTTACACAGACACACAGTAACACGCACAGACGCACAGACGCAGGCGCTCTATTAATAGACGTGTGTTTCATATGCGCAAGATGGAAAGATGCTGCAGTTTTGACCGATTCATTTTTGACAGCTGATGAACTCTTGACAATATTTAGCATTATTAACAATGACAACACGTCTGCAGTTTAAAGATTTCATTGGAGATTTCCTTCCGGTAAATATAAGGCTGTAAAAGCAGCCAGCAGCCAGTTAGCTTAGCACAAAGAATGGGAATGATGGGGAAACTAGTTAGCGCCATAAATAAAGACAATCCAAACACCAGCAGCTCTAAAGCTCAGAAATTAACACATTTTAACTATCATTTTATATTTTTACACAGTTTTATTCTAGTGAAGCACTTTGTGCCATTTATGATAGGTGCAATACAAAATAAAGCTCACTACCCTGCAGAAAAACAAAGTAAGTATCCACAATGTAAAAAATTCATGGGGTGTTCGCTTGTATTTATCCACCCACACACACACACACACACACACACACACAGACAAATAAAGTGAGCTAATGATATTCATATGGCTCCCACCACGTGCTGGCGCTGCTATGCCCTAATGGCTGAAGAACACAAAGGCCTGTTTGAGGCCGTCACTTTGATCCTGGCAGCTCGGCGCTCCTGTGGCTCTGCCGAACTAAAACCTTTATTAGCCATATGCTTGGGACATCAGAAACGAGTCAATCAGCATTTACATCAGCACAGGAAAAAAAAAAAAAAAAGGGGGGAATCAAAAACCAAACACAAAACGCCGCGTGACCCACATATCGCTTGCATAACAGTCCAGAGGTGCCGTTTCTCTTTACCAAAGAAAAAAAAAAAAAACTTTCCAGAAGTCATTCAAAAGGCAAAGTCCACCCTGAAGGCGGTATTACATATTCTAACTTAATTGCTTAAAAACTTTCTGAGCACGAGGAAAAACAAAAAAAAACCATAGCTAGGGGGATATTGTTACAGTCTCACATACATCACTGATTCCTATAGGACGGAGGGACAGTCCTACATTTTAAATAACACTTCACACGAACTGGAAAAGAGTCGAGGAAGAAAAAACCGACAAACAGCTACGAGGTGACAGATGATTCCCAAAAGCAGGCAGCAGGCAAGCGGCACAGAAACCAGCACACCCCCAAGGAAGGCTCTGGGTAATGTCAGCTATGTTTTGGCTCCAAATAGATTTTAAATTAACCAGAGTACCATTTTAATGTATTTTTTTTCGCCTGTATTTACTTACTTAGTTGAATTTCTAGGCTACATTTAAAAAAAAATTTTTTTAAAAAACATCCCCAAGATCAACATCATTCAGAATCAGGAAGAAATTGGGTGAGGGAGTTGCACTTCAGGCCCCACATGAATACGACCCAATCATCCAGACTCATGCTGCCTTGCACACCAGACACTTGGGTGCAAGATACAGCATGTCCTCGCAAGGATAAAACGCCGCTTCAAAAGAGCTCCAGATTGCACGATTATTGTCTTATTTTGATGGGCAGCAGGATTATGACGGGGGGAGACTGGGGGGGATGAAAGCATCCACAGACAGACAACCTGGGCGGCGGGGACAAAGCCGAAACGATGGGGAGAAACGTGTCAAAAAAAAAAACAGAAAAAGCTCAAAATAAAAGAGACATGGAGGAACAAAGGCAGGAGGATAGAAGTCCCTTGATATCTCTAATGGGCAGCTGATTAGAAAGCAGAAGCACCAAAACAGGTAATTCTTCTTCTTATCGCCGGCACCAATAGTCGGGCTCGCGCTTATCTCCATAATGACTCGGAATATAATTAATGAGCCTTCGGAGAGTACAGTGACTGAAAAACTGCACACAAACAGGTGCTCGCAAGCGACGCAAACACGCACGACTTCCCGTCTATTCACTTCAGCGGCGACGACGGCAGCTTGATGGAAATTCTCTGATGCTTCGTTCCATTCAATGTCGGCTTTTTTTTCTTCTTTTTTTTTTTTTTCTCCTTTCGATCATTGAAAAGTTTGTCCAAGGACGAGCGGCAGCATGTACCGAGCTGGCCTCTGATTTCTGATCAGACAGAAACAGATGGAGGGAGCACGTCGAGTCCTCTCAGACGTCAGGGAGTCTGAATGCGGCGAAGTGTTGCAGGGCGAGAGAGACAGAGAGAGAGAGAGAGAGAGAGAGGTTTCCAGGCATCCCTTTGAATTTTTCTCCGCGGCGGATATCAAAGGGCAGAAGCATCAAGCATCTCATAATGTGATGACAGTTTTCTAATGAAAGCAAAAAAGGAAATGCGACAGAGCGACAGGGAACGCCCCGAGTTCAAGAGCGACTGGACTGGACGACCCGTCGCTACGGAAAGGAATGCCAACTGTAACCCGGCCCGGAGCTGCAAGGTGTGCAGTCTTCATCGTCTAAAACAAAACAACAACAACAAAAAAGAATAAATAATCACAACCACTTCTGAACGCCGAGTTTGTACAAATATTTGGATCTTAATATATCTGTCGCTCAGCGAAACAGCGTGTTCGGAGAAAGTTGCGCAGCTCTCGTGGAGAAAATATATCCGCCTGGATTCTCTCTGAATCTGGTTTTTGTGGGTTTTTTTTGTTTTTTTTCTAAGTCTCACAAATGTCCTGGAGGTGACTTAAACAATGCATTGCTGCATTTCTTACAAATTGCTCCGTACGGCTCGGTGTCACAAACAGCATGTCCCCCACCCCCAACTCCCCCCCTCCCCTCCACTCACACAGGTCCTCGTGTATTTTCAGCTACCAGAACTAATGTAGCATCCCTTCAAAATCGCGGGACTCCACGGGTGAGTTGATGAGTAAACCTGCGACGCCACGAGTCCACTGCTGTGCGGGAGATTGGAAAGGGATGGCGGAGGACGGAGTTTCCTGTTCAAACACGGAGACGCACACTGTTCCACTTTGTCACGCGCGCCGCCGAGCCGACCTGTGGCTTCGACACTTGGCTTTGTGTTTATAGTGGGAGACCCCCCGCGGTCACTCAGCCGCCAGTTAAGGCAAGTTTGCAGGAGAATGGCAGGGCACGTAGGAGGTGATCAACTGTGCTTTCCGACTCCATGTGAAATAGCTTGTGGAGCTCTTTTCCTCTGCAGGTGTAATCGACTGTGTGTGTGTGTGTGTGTGTGTGTGTGTGTGTGTGTGTGTGTGTGTGTGTGTGTGTGTGTGTGTGTGTGTGTGTGTGTGTGTGTGTGTGTGTGTGTGTGTGTGTGTGTGTGTGTGTGTGTGTGTGCGTTGTCAAGTGTAAAATATAGTCGGGAAGAACTAATTCTTTTGAGAAGTTTGATAGTTTTCTCTGCGTGTGGAACGAGGTTGTTTAGAGTCAAGGGATTGTCTGGACGCACACAAACGAACACACACAAACACACACGGAGAGCAGGGATTGGACATCATGCACTTAACAGCTGCCATTCACTGCCTCCGGGGAGGAAGGGGAGGGGGGGGGGGGGTGGCACTTGTTCGGTACATTTTGTTACTCGACTCTGTGAGAAAATGGTCTACAGCAAAGTTTATCTCAAGAGAACAAGGTTTTTACTTTAAAGGGACTCTTCCAGCAGAAAGCCTGTGATTAGAGGACGTTTCTCCACCTGGAGGACTGAATCGGAAAAAAAAAAAAAAAAGGAAGGAAGGAAAAAAAAAGTCTAAATACACATTTTTCCTGAAAGGTGGTCCGACTGACTTCCACATTCAATATAGATATCTGGAACACAATTATTCTTTATAAAATGGTGAAATATTTTCTAAAATACCATCAACTTGTCAAGATTTGCTCCCCTGGTGGAGTCAAAAGGCAGGAAATAGTCGCATGAATCACGTGAAAAGCTGTAAAATCTGGAACTGGTTGTCAAAAGGTTTGTTGGCGTATGGTTACCAAGGAGACAAGATGTAGGTTACAAAGCTTTTGAACTCGCAAGGTAATGAATGAAAGGAGTGAATGTGCACTAAATGTCTCAGATTTTCTAACAGCCACTAAAAAAAAATAGCATTTATTTTATGAGGCTCTCGTCTGTTCTTTTTTCATTTATTTACGCTAGGGATGGGTCACGAATATTCAAATAGTCATTTTAATCTCCAAAATCGATTAGTACATGCAACTGTACTAATCGATTTTAGAGATTAAAATGACTATTCCTTATTTCCCCATTATAATTATAAAATCAAATAGTTCAGAGCGAATTTCGAACAGTAGTTTTGCTTGAAATCCCTCGCATCCCTAAGTTTATACCATCACCTACTACCACCAGAAGGTGGCGATAATGCACCCGAAAGCTGTTTGACAACCACCAATGAATACTTACCAGGCTAACCGACTCGATTTTTAACGGTACAAACAGAAGACGATTCCGACCGTCGAAAAAGGTGGAAATCCTTCCAGATTAGAAAACGGTGACTTTCACAACGTGACCGAGACGGCAAAAGGATGAAGTGTTAAAATCCTCGACATTGGACGAGATCATCTGTAGGAGCTGCCACAAACCAGCAGCGACTGTGTGATCATGAGGAAGGAAAAAAAAAAGAAAACATATGATGAAAACCCCGACACGCCATCAGGTGTCCTGCAGCGCGGAGGAGGACGGTTTGGCTGCTGGTCCGGTTCGTCGCAGCTCAGGTGCGAGATGTGTAAAAGTTGGAACAGATGCGTCCCCTTTAATTACCTCGCAAACAGCGAACTTTCCTGTGATGGAGGAGGACGCCAACACAGCTGGGTCCTGACGGATGCCAGGGCATCAACACAACGCAATGTCCACACACACACACACACACACACACACACAACAATCGCATTCCTCACAGATATATTCAAATATATTCATAGTTAGATCTGTCAAATGTCAAGTGAGCTAATCTGGGAGATGGAACGTGTGAAGAAGAAGAAGAAGAGGAACCTGGACCGTAATGGAAATAATATTCAGGGGTTGTTGTTTTAAACCAGAAGGGCGAGTTGTGAGAGCTGGAAGAGTGAACCGCTGACCGTCGGCCAACCGCAGAGCCAAGAGAAGTTCCCAAAGTCAAAAGCTGAAGGATAAAAACCGTGGGTCAGCTTTCAGGAGAAAGGAATTTTTTTTTTTTTTTTTTTTTTAACTAATAAGCGTAATAACTATCAGATAATATTCAGTTCATGATCATTTTTAATTTAAGACTGAAACACGGGAAGTCGTGTTGTCGCAAAAACACTGTTGCTAGGCGACGGCAACATGGATGGCGTCAAGAAGCCACAAAATGTAACGTAAAGGCACAGAGGGGAAAAGATGAGGCCGTTGGGAACATCGACATTTTCCTCAGACGTAGACGGTTATCTAAGTTACGCAGACAAACTCGACGTAAATAAAATTACAATATATTAGCTTAACATCCGATGAAAAATTAACTTCCACGACCACTGACATTTTTTGTAAACATCAGTAAACAACGTCACAACTCGAAGTCGAGGCTTTTGGAAAACTTTTGACTCGTACTTACACATATTTGTGTACAACGATAAACACGACCCCGTTTGAACGCAGCATTAAACTATGAATTGACAATTGTGTATTAATCTTCTGCCATATATGATATTATTGAGATATGAACTTATAGGCCCAAACGTCGAGGTCAACGTTATAGTTTTCTGTTTTTTCTTTTCTCCAAATTGATAATTCATTGTTTAAACACACAAAAAACAGATTTTTGTATTTTAAACCTAAACGTGATGTCCTCTTTTCTTCTTAATGAATTCGAAGCGAACTAAAAGCAATTTTTCCATTTAATTAACACTGACACGTCGACCTGAAGCGCCAGCCTGAGGGGGCGGAGCTTAAACAGATGTGGCGTCGCTCTCTGTCAAACGCATCATTATCCTAAAACGCGATGCGTCTGGCAAACCAACGCCAGTCTGTTCGTCTCGTTTTTAGTTGTCCAACAATGCCTCTTCTCCTTTTGCAATATGGAGCCTTCCAAAGCTCCCCCTGCAGACTTGTTGTTTTGAGGCCCAAGGTTGGGCAAGACAGCCCTGGACTCCATGTTTACATAAATGAGCCAATTTAGCTGCATTTCAGAGAACCGGACCGGCTGGCAGGGCCGACTGGCTGCTGTACCCGCCACACAGACACTGATGGATGCTGACAGAAAACTCACAAGAAATAAATAAATAAATAAAAATTTAAAAAAAAAATCACAACAAAAGTAGAGACATCGAACAGTCCAGCGGGCTATGTTAGCAAATTACCCCCCCCCAAAAAAAAAAAAAAAAACCAAGACATCTTTATTCAAACATGTCTGGGTCATGGTATTTCCCAGATAGTTCCCCGAGTACAAATCATCGAGTTGAGAGACAGACAGTGACGAGAGGGAGGGGAAAAAAAAAAAAAAAAAAAACGGCTGCTGTGGTGCGGTTGAGAAATCCTAATGTTTTTGGTTGTTAGTGTCACTGTCAGCTTGGCCTAGCATGAAAGAAGAGCAAGGGGGCACTGCACCAGCAAGCCCAAAGAGCCAGGGCCGTGACAGACCGATGGCCGAAGTAGAGAAAAGGCAACAAAATATGACCCAAAAAAAGCAGGAGGGAAATGAGCACAAACACTCGAGAGAGAGAGAGAGAGAGAGAGAGAGAGAGAGAGAGAGAGAGAGACACAGACACACAGTGATTGTGCCAATCTGGTGCCAGTAAATTGCTCTGTGCTGGAGAGCTTAGGGAGGCATCAGAGAGCCAGGGCAGCATCCTGTTCTGAGCTGCAGATCCCAAGCCGACTGAATGTGGATGCTTGGACCAGTCGGCTGGATCAGCTGCTAATACACAGCCTGGGACCAGGGAATTACTGAGTAAGCACTGAGCCCCATGCAACCGCTAGTTAGTCACACACACACACACACACACACACACACACACACACACACACACACACACACACACACACACACACACACACACATTATGGGACATGCTCGGTCACAGGAATGCACAGCATGCGTTCAAGACTTATGAAAACACTCAACGACGGCTGGGCAACATGGCTGAAATAAAAAATTAAAATGTTTTCATGCATTTTTTTTTAATGGTATTACAATGTCCCATTTAATAAAAACATTTTTTTTTTTTTTTTTTTAATAAAGGTGGCGTTATACATAATTAATAGACAAATTAAAACCCGATATAATCTGATCAGTTATGGCGCCGTAAGGTATTTTTGCCGACCGCGCTCATCGAATGTTAGCCTTAAAGCCGTCAAAGGAATCCCGACTCGTACCGGACGATGTTCACCTGATTTACAGACTCGGATAAAAGTCCGCACATCTGAAATTAGTTCGTGTGAAGATGTTTGAAAGAGCAACTCGGCAGCAGCTTCGTCAACTTCCGGAGGTGTTTCCGCTGCCGAAGGTCTCGCACCTTGTTGCAGAAACTCAGAAGTGCACTCTGGCGTAAACACCGTGACGTCATTGTGTGGCGTAATAACAGTTATACTATACCTGCATTTCAGGCTTCTCTTCAATTTGAGGTTTGTGACCAAATGGCACCTTTTTTTTTTTTTTTGTAGTTAGTGGTTCCCTGTAGAGATTCCCTGCCCCCACCCCTCATCCCCCCCCAACATCAATTGAAGACTTCCTCTTGCACAATAACCTGCCTGAAAATAAGCCATCCTCCGACCAGGACACACTGGCCTACTTCCTAAAGCGCTCCCATGTGGCAGAGAGGCACCGACCCCCTGGAAGGGTATTAAGTGTAAAGCTCCTCTCCCCTCAACCTCCTGTTGGAGCTCCTTCTCCTCCTCCTCCACTCTCTGCTGTCCATGTGATGACAGTTTATGTGCTCGAGCTTGTTTTTGTTTTTTTATCGTGTTCTCTCTATCCGACGGTTTCTGCACTCGAAGGGAGCCCCGTAAATCGATGGGATGTTTAGCATACTCCCTCCACTTTTTTTTTATTTATTTCTTTCTTTCTTTTAAAACAGCCTGCAGCGAACAAGCCCCTCGCCGCCGACCCCTGACCCCCCCTTACCCCGCCGGGCGCCGATCGACCGTCACGTGACCGCCTTTACGCAACACTCACGGGAGGTCCCCCTTCTCACCAGGCCGCCTCCCACTTCCTGCTCAGCTGCCGGTTACCGAGGTGAGCCATCGCCATGGGCAACGGACCAAAAGAGAAGGAGGAGGACCGGGGAGAAAGGGAGGTGAGTCGGAGAGGAGATGTGAATAGATGTGAGAAGAGGGCATGAAATCGATGAGGCCATGCAACAGCTTTGCGGCTCATGTGCCCACACACACACCGAGATAGAGATGCAGACGGGAACGCGCGCGCACACACACACACACACACACACACACACACACACGCGCGCGCACACGCACGCACACACACACACGCACGCACACACACACACACAGCAAAGTAGAGCGCGAGATGACCTGGCATTCACGATTGCCAACAATCTCGTCCATATTACAGGAACGAGCGCGGATGATGCACACATTCCTCCCTCACAAGTTAAATGTTTCATCCGTTTTTAGACTGCACAAATTAATCTTCTCCACCTCCACTGACATGAATATGAGTTTTAACTTCGACGCCGCTATAATTAAAGCAGAGCTTTAGCATTTCATGCAGGAGATTTCCAGAGTTTCATTTTTCACAGAGGCCCTGTTGCGAAAGGTCTCGTGTTTCTTTTAAATGTCACTCTGCTAAAAACAGGGTTGCGTTTAAGCAGCGGCGGCACTAGTGATATTTAACAGGGAGGGAAATTACAGTGGCTGCGAGAACACTCCGGCTCGTCAACCTCGCAGCCGAGAGGATATATTTATAAAAGAGACATCTGTGGCCACGGCTAATACCTGACTGAATTAAAAGGTGTCTGAGACACAAAGTTGCTAAACAGCTCTGTGAGAAATAATGTAATCAAAAGTTTCGACTTGGAACGACGAGTCGAGGATCATTGTGTACCGAAGATAAAAATAAAACGGCAGAGATTTATTTTTTTAACACCAATATAAAAAGCAGCAGCAATTTCATATCATTTCACAAATCAAACGTCGAGAACACTCAATTATTACTTTATTTAAGATGATGCAATACCTCTGTGACTATGTCAGAGATATAGTATAGTGTATTAGCCATCATGTAGACTTATCAAACCCATAGTGCAGTATTTAAAGTAGTGTCCCCCTTAATGATCTTTAAGACAAACGCTAACTACCCATAATGCAACGCTCAGACCAATTAAAACAAAATTCAGACAAAGTTCAGACGACCTCCAGGTGAAAAGAATGATCCAATAAAATGTCCATAAACACTTAGATTTAGTTCTCGTTTGTTTTCTGACAAGTTTTATTATCGTTCATTTAGGAAAACAATAAATAAATTGGGATATGTAACCGATTTTAAAGCTGCTGTGCAAAGTTGGATGTTTAGAAATAACATGTGTAAGTGGTATTCAAGTGGTGAGTTCTAGTCAACAGGAAATGTGGGTTGGAACAATGGAACCCCGTTTTGAAGTTTCTACACCACTTCAATTCAAAACAGATATTTGCATCTGGATTAAGAGGAACATCTGGTGGTGAGAGTTTTCATCCGGTAGAGAAAAAAAAAAAACATTCTTGTGCAGCGTGTTTATGCAAACCAATGCCTGCAGATATGAGGGAACGATAGCAAATCCAAGTCGTGATGTACCGCTGGGAAATAATTCATAATAGTGTATATTGAGTTGGTTTTTTTTGTTACACAGATGCTAACTACCTATGATACCGTTTGTTGTTCAGTGAAGTCCATTGTATAGATTCTAACTAAACCGTCCACCCACACCGGTGTTTACACGTAGGCTACAGTATGCTGCCTCATTTGCACTCGGATCATCTCTCCCTTCACCTTTTGTTGATTTTTTTTTTTTTTTTTTTTTTTGGTACTTGTTGGGGCGGAAAGTTGTGATTCTCGGAGTTTGGTGAAATAAAAACATTTTGCAAACTAACTTACACCTGAATAGAAGTCTAATCATACCGAGTAGATGTAAACATGCCTTCGATATGCTGATTAATAAATGCACACAGAATAACTATTTTTGCTGTGCACTATATACTTCCATTCCTCACCGTGTAACCTGAAGGGTTTTTGTTGTTGACATGGTCGTATATTATAAGCGTAGCTGCATTAAAGCCAACAAGTGCAGAAATAAAAAAATTTTTTTTAAAAATCTCAACATTGGCGGCCTCTTGTGGCAGTATAACAAAACAAAAAAAAGACACTTTGGCAGACGGCAATGAATGCAGCTCCCAGATCTGCCCCGAGGACATGAACAAGCAGAATTTGTCCAACTTTAAAAAATTTCCCCTCGGGGATTAATAAAGTAAATACCTACCTAACCATTTTTTGCACAAAATGGCTTAAAAGCTGCACAATAGAGGAGGTTCTTCTAGTCACTTCTAAAGTCCAGAGGTGGATATGGCTGGACAGGAAAGAAATATAGATATTTTAAGAAAATGTACATCCGTCTGCCTCGTACTTGATCGAGTGTTCCTTTAGCGAACCGCCTCCGCACGCCTCCCCGAGTGACAACGCTCTGTGAAAGCCCTCTGGCTCGGTGGTCAGCCCCGCCGGCACAATAGCCACGGCGTGTTTGGACCACCTCAGCGAGGAGGTCAGCTCTTCAGCCGCACAGTTTCAGGCTCAAGCTTCTGCCGCGCGGAGGGGAGACGAGCGCAAATCGCACAAGAGCCTCCATTATGGCTCCGGCACAAGAGCCCCCGCTCCATTATGGCTTCACATAAGGGCCTTCATTCGGGGGGCTCTTAGTCATTCTAATAAGCCGCGCTTTTGCAGCTCCGCGGAGCCTCTGACTCGGTCTGTGCCGGGGCCCAGCATAACAGCTCCCACGCGACTCCGGGCAGCCCCCTAATGCAGAAGAGCGCTCAATGAGGATTGTGATTTTTTTTTTCTTCTTTTTTTTTTTTTTTTTTTTTGATTTCTGTAATTGTGAAGCTTCAGAGGGCTCTTAGGCAGAGATTTAATGGCGTCTAATGGAATCTCATCACAGCACAAGAGAGGAGAGAGGACAGAGAGGGAGAACACCGACTAATGCCTCTACATACTTTTTCGCTTCGCCGTTCGCCCCTTAATTCTGCAAATGCAATTACAACACTTAACATACAATATTTTGCACATAATGTTTTCGCACATATGTCTAAGTGTATTTAATTACCCCTTGCTTTAAGGCTGACATACAATATCTGGGATTCAGAGTCTTTTAATTATCACTAACTGTGAGTCACCCAGCGCTTAATTTACCACTACATCACAGGAAAAACAGTACGTTGTCGGCATCTTTAACTCCCCTGCGGTCTTTTGACTTTTCTCTTCCTTTCCCTGTTATTTCCACCTAAAGCAACAAATGACAGCATCCCTAACTCGTTTTCGCTCTGAAATCCCTTTACCCCCCCCCCTCCACCCCCCACGTCTGCAGCCATCTCGTATTTCTCCTGCTCTTGACCACGCAAAAACTGTCTCTCTCCCTTTTTTTTTTTTTTTTTTTTCTCCCAGCTGGTCGAGGTTAAAGCCTCCCACTCGCATCTTAAAATTTGCCTCTGCAGCACACTTAAACATGACAAGTTATTGCGGTGTCAGCGGCCGCGGTTTTAAAATGCCAGCCGGGAACACGCATCCCAGACAGTTGTTGCTCACCGAGATACATCTCTTTAAGTGACCCTTCTTAGCGAGAGGCTTCGCAACCAAAGCGTCGGCGTCGGCGTCTGAAGGTACAAAGAGAGCAAAAGAAGCAGCTATGTATAGCGGCAGGTGTAGTGGAATAAGCCTTTTCCACCAGTGTTACAAATAAAGTGTGGGAAATGCAAAGCTTTGAGGAAAAATTCATTCTGCTGCAAGAAAAAAAAATTATAATAAATATCTGCGTCAGTGGTCAGAATGAATTTCTACTCTCCTGAATGGGGAAACTTCTATTTCCACCGTCGAGTGTCACACGTCGTATAAATTTTGACCCGTGACGATTCTGTGCTCAGAAATTCGTGATTTAATTCAATTAAATACAAAAACAAACAGATTATGACATGAAAATGCCACAATTAACGAAAACAACGTTTTTCTTTGTGTTTTTGGTAAACGGTTGTAGATCGTGTGTGCAGACATTTCACTTGGAGAAAAAGAAACATTTCAGCAGTCAAAATCTTCCACTTTGCATCTAAGAAGTGAAGTGTCGGACATTTCTTACAGAACGGCTTAAAATATAACCGGCGTATCTTTTTTTTTTTCGTCACGCTAAATAAATTCTGTCTGCATTTCCGTCTCCCTCTTGAAGACTTCCCAACACTGACCCAAAAAACCGTTATTACTGTCATTACACTGTCAGTCACGGCATCCGTGTTTGTACCCTGATACAGCATGCACCTGCAGCGCCAGACAAAATCCTAATCTTAGAATAGCATTCATGAATATATTACCTCAGGTGCTTTTTTTTGTGAGGGTGCGACCATCGAAGACATATCTACATCTGAATGAGAGATATTATGCTTTTAATTGATACGAAGGGTGGGAGAATGCATGAGGAAAAAAAAAAAATCAAGGTTCTTCACCACACCAACGCAACAATACAGTAAAACCAAATATTCCCATACAGAAGTCACTTATTTGCAACACTGCCTACAATATCTTAATTCAACTGAAGATAATACCTGGACACAGCAACATCAATAGTGTAAAAATATCTTTATTTTTTTTTCATTATATATATATATATATATTACACCCTGTTACAGGGTGTCCAAGTTGCACAAGCAAAAAGACTTCCATCATAATGTACAAAATATATGATGTAACGTTTCCGGCACACATCATTTCAAAACCTCAGAAGGTTCCCGGTAGAACTCTGTATTGACGGTCTGACCCCGGGGGACGAAATTCACGGTGACACAACCACCGCCGACGTCAAAGAAAACCCACTCCTAGCCTGATGCTCCTTTTTTCGGTCTCGGACGCTTTATTTACGTGGGGATTAATTCATCATGTCATATTAGTAGAAACGTAATTACTTTGCATGCGACCGTATGGAAAATGTCATTAGTGTAATATTAGCGGCTATAAAACATGTGGTGCGACGCGTCGTGTTGAACCGTGTTACAGCAGCTGCACGCAACCCATTTGAAGACTAAATGCAGTGTCGCATTTTTCACTTCTTGAAATTGTGCGCTCACGTTCTCCAAAGAGATGCAACCGAACGAGGTGTGTGTGTGTGTGTGTGTGTGTGTGTGTGTGTGTGTGTGTGTGTCAGAAAGAGGGATATACAGAGAAAGAAGACGTCGCGAGATCAAAGGTTGACACGCTGACAGCTGTCTTTGATTCACCTGTAAGCCTTCATGAGCTCACACACACGCGCGCACACACACACACACACACACACACACACACACACACACACACACACACACACACCTCGGGGATGCACGCGGGCAACGCATGCTACAGGGGTGACAGCGCCGAGCACGCAGTTTACATTAATAAGACTTCTTGTTGTTTGTTTTTTTTCCCTTCACTTAGACAAGAGATATTTGAAGCATTTATTAAATTATTAATCTATTTATTTATTCATTTAGTCAGTCAGTCATGTTTTTTTCATGGCTGAGAAGCTCAGTGTAATTTCATTGAGCTACCAGATGGTTGAGGGTTTAATTAACAACTTCAAAAGCAATAACTGGAGAGCTGGCCAAACACACACACACACACACACACACACACACACACACACACACACACACACACACACACACACACACACACACACACAGTATTATATGCAAAAGTCCTGTGCAAGCACAACTCCATATCACCCACAACCGCTTATTAATTCATCCGGCACAAAATTTCAAACAGAAAAGTGGTCATTGTACTCGCGGGCATGTTTATGTACAGTTTCCCTCCTTGGTTGTGGAGGCTGCTCCCCGAGCTCCCCAGACTGTCTGTGAAGGCTGGAGTGGAGGGGAGGTGCTGTGGTTCGGCTTCAGGCTCCCAGACTGTAAGTCACACTCCGCTGATTGGATCTTACTGGCCTCTCAGGGACAATAAAAACGCCCCGTCTTCTCTTCATCTCACCCTTCTCTCTCTCTCTCTCTGGCTTTACTGGCAACCGCAGCCATTATTCCACTATAATGACATTATTTTGATTGGGCGAAGCCACGGTGGGGCTCCATCTGCTCGCATTAGGCACGGTAATCAGACAGCGCTGGGTTATGTTAATATGAGTGGCACAGGGCAAAGAGAACTGGGGAGGGCGGGGCGGGGGGGGGGTGTCAGACAGCCTCGGCAAGTATTCTGGCTCCTTTTTCTTCAGACAACACAAGACATGTTGCAGTATGTCGGCCTCCTTCGGCAAAGAGTCTGTTCGCTAACGGTCCCGGCCAGAAAAAAAAAAAAACACTCACGAGAACCCCCAAAAAAAATGGATAGAAAACAATCCTCAACAACAGCTAGCATCAGTTCAGCAAACTGAGTTTCTGCAAACAATATTACCTGCAAGCGAAGCTTTGTATTGTTTATTTTTTCTAAACTTCCCAGGACCACAAATGCTTCTTCGGGCCAGTTAGCAAAGCTGCCTACCTATAAAAAAAACAAAACAAGCAACAAGCCAGTGGAAGCAACATGACACGAGCAGAGCAGCCGCACTCCTGTTGTTGTTGTTTTTCCCTTTTTTATAATGGACTCCCACATCAAATACACTTAACAGTGTTACACCTGACAACTAAATAGAGGAGCCATTGAGGTTTGTACTCTGTCCACAGTGCATTCAAAGATAAAGGTGTGTTGTATTGTACTGGATGTGGAAAGGCTGAGCAGTTATGGCTGTATTTCCCCTTTTAAAAAGTGAGGGTTTGGATTTAGTACAACAGTAAACTGAAAATCACAATCGGGCTCTTGAGTTAACTTAAAGAAGCAACAGGGATCATAGGAGGTACTTCATATCGACTTGGACCGCAACAATTAAGCATGAAAATGTCCCATTGGAAGACAGATATGTGCGAGGTTAAATAGTTGGTACTCGAAAAAGGGACATTTCCTTCGGTTTGGTTGCTTTTCGCCGTCTATCGAGAGAGAAAAATGCCTAAATGAAGCTGCGGCGGCACAACTCCCCATATTGACTCCCACATTAGTACGAGAGAGCGCATTGACGATAACAGTGGCAGGATTAGCTCGGCCGTTTTATCAATTTGCCAAAAAACGAGGGAGATCTGAAAAGTTAGTTTTGCCCGAAATTGGCACGGAGCTCCAGCCGGCGTTTGTTAGCGATACTGGATCGAGTCGACGGGGAGCCGAGACAGTTGGCTCATTTGAATCCTCCCAAAAGAAGCGCCGCCACTCGTTTCCACTCTTACTGCAGGTCAGGAAATGACTTGGATGCGCGTGTTTGATTTCCAAAAAAGAAGTAGTTTAGGTCCCGGTTGACTTTAGACCGGCCAACTGATTCTAGCGTTGTGCTATATTAAAAAAAAAAAAAAAAAAAATCTCTTTAGATGTTATAAATGATAGTCCTGATTAATAACAAGTCTGAGCTTGCCCTTTGGATTACTGTGTGTGTGTGTGTGTGTGTGTGTGTGTGTGTGTGTGTGTGTGTGTGTGTGTGTGTGTGTGTGTGTGTGTGTGTGTGTGTGTGTGTGTGTGTGTGTGTGTGTGTGTGTGGATAGATAGATAGCATACATATTTCCTCGCTGTCATCCATTGTTTGCGGCGTAAACAGGACAATGAGGATCTTCAGAAGGCCTCCAGATCAATGTCCTTCCTGTTGGAAATGTCAGTCCGGTCTGTTCATTAATCTTTTGGCACCAAACAAAACAACAAGCTTTGTTAGATATTGGACCCATCCGCCATCGCTTTGATGAATAATCCCTTCACTCACAACAAAGGGAAATTGCTTACCGTTTCAATTTTGCCACCTAAATCAGATTCCCGCCGGTGTCTACCTTTACTTTCACACGAAGAAGTGTATGGAAGAAAAGCCGTGGGGTCGATTTTTTTTTTTTTTTTTTTTTTTTTTGTGGCCGTAATGAAGGTCCACAGCTTTTTCTCAACAACATCTGCAATTTATCCAACTACAATTCATCATAAATCACGTTTAAGATTTGCCACCTGGTGATGTCAGCGGTGTCGCACGGTTTCTTTTGCTCGCCAGCAGAAAAGGGAAACCGGGGCGTTTTCAAATCGACAATTGTAGACAGTCTCGTCTATTAAAAGCTAAATAAAAAATAAAAACACTCCAGGTAACTAAATCTCATCATTTTGGAGCAGAAACTTTGACCAAACGCGCCAGAAACAGACGAGGTTTCGGTTTCATATTTACACCAACGCGACGCTTCATTTTTGTCAATACACGGTAAAATATTTAGACACAAGTTGGCACGGAGCCAACTTGAGCTCTACATGGACCACTTGCAGCCGCGACGAGGAGCCTCGTCTTCCTTCGGTGACGACTCCGCTGAATGTCACATGTGCCAATGTTAAAGAAAGCAATTAGCCGCCGTTGGCACGTCCCGGTGTGTGGATGAGTAATGGCTGGTGGGGCGGGAGTGTCTAGCCCTGATAAATTCTACTGTGCCCCACGCCTTATTAGTACAATGACTAACTGGGAAGGGTGTAAGGAGGAGGGGCGGGGGGAGCTAAGGTGATAGACCATAGGGGGTGTCAAAGATAAACCCAGATTGACAGCGGAGTGCGGTGGCTAAATGCTAATGCACCGAGTGACATTTCCGACGGCAGCCCGGGTTAGCTGCAGAGACGAGGAAGTGTGTGTGTGTGGGGGGGGGGGGGGGTACCCCAAAATACCAACGCACCGGCTCTTTCTTCTTCCTCCTCCTCCTCATCACAGTTCTTCAAAAATGAAAGGCAGGTGAAGATGCCGGGGGCGTGGGGGGGTGGGGGGGGGGAGGAGGAGGAGGGCCAGAGATGTTGTCACAAGGCTTTTTATCGCGAGTTAGCAGGCTAGGCTAATAGCAGGTGCTTCGGTGGTTTGATAAAGCGGGGCGACGGACCCCCGCCTGAAGAAGACGGTGACACGACCACCAAAGGGGAGACGCACAAAAAAAAAAAAAACAAAAAAAAAAAAAAGCGGCAAAGAAGAAGGAGTAGGAGGAGGAGACAACATTCAGGCGGGGAGAAAAAGGCCCGGTGCTTTGCCTTCCCATCAGCCACCTGGTGGGGAGTTTAGCTCGAGTTCAATACTTTGTCCACTAAATCTCCCCAAGCGCTGCTTTTGTTGATAAACCCTCTGCTTCCTCTCCACCCCCACCCCCCCGTGAGGATGATTTCTATCTCTACCCTCAATTTTGCAGGAGCTAACAGACCATTACAGACAGCAGAAACTTCTGTGACTTTATTTTTTTTTTTTTTGGGGGGGGGGGTTTAGCGGATGGAAGTCAAACGCCTGTCGAGGCGGAGCGAGGTCTCATCTTTCTGGGTGGTCGATGCTGAAGGCGTGTCTAATTGGGCGGTGGGGGAGGTGGGGTGGGGTGGGGTGGGGTGGGGTGGGGGGTTATTTTTAAATGTGGAGTGGTGCGTCAGCCGAAGGAAACGTCCAGAGTTATGAACGCCACCTTTAATAGAATCTAATTAGTGGACGGGTGTACGAACAGAAAGTCAGTGAGCAGAACAAGCACTTATATATATATATATATATATATATATATCTGTGTGAATGTGTGTGTCTGACTGCTCACTAAACAGTCCCGGGACTTAATGCATTGTGACAGAACGTGTGTGTGTGCGTGTGTGCGTGTGTGTGTGTGTGTGTGTGTGTGTGTACATGTCAATAGGAACATGCATCACAGAGAATTTCCTCAAAGATTGCTGAACCGTTTGTTTTTATTATAGAGAGGATGTACTGGAACAAATACTTTTACTTTCTTGCGACTACAATATTTTTTTATCAAAAATTCCCGTTGCGACAAACCGGCAGTCCGAAACAAAGATTTCCTGTTTACAGTTATATAAATAAATGGAAAAAGATACTCGTGATTTCACCCTGAGGAAAGCAGCAGGTTTCACCAGTCAAGAGGTCGGACTCTTTTTTCTTTTTTTTTTTGCTTCATAAATGGCAATTCACAGATGACTAAAATGATTTTTCATTCTCTGCCCTCTTATGAAAGCGACGTTATTGGACGAAAGTGAACCACGGTCACAACTTTTTCTTTCTTTTTCTTTTTTTGTTTTTTTTGCAGAAGGGCCGGTGTTTTAGCTGCAGCGTGCAGGCTAACTGCCAACTAGCCATCAGTTGAGCGTGTAGAGCGAGTCAGTGGGCTGAACCGTGATTTCTTTTTAAAAGTGGCGGTGACGTCAACTTCGTACGAATGTCAAAACATTTCAGGAAAAGTAACGAGAAGCTACAAACGTGGCGCGACGGTCCATCGCCTCTAAAAAGATTTCACAGCGCACAACGTCTAACAGAACAATATTTTTTTTTCAACTTATCAGACTGCTAACTGACTACAGATAGTTTGACTATCTACCTATATATTTATACACATTTCCTATGATCCGACATGTGATGGGGGGTGAGGGGGGGGGAGTGTGCACACACATTTATTGTATTTGGAATTAGACGAAGACAGATTCAAGAGAGATTAGTCTTCTCAGGCGACATAATCAGGTTTGGTTTTTGGCCCCCGAAGCATCCTGCGGAGCAGCGCTGATCTGATCCCGTCATCGAGCGAACGGCGAAAACTCGAGACTTAACCCCTCCTCCCCCCTCCCCCAAACCTCCCTCCATCCTTTCTTCATCTTCACTATTAAACTACCTTGTATATTGTTTCCTTTCTTCCTACACCCACCTCTCTCATTTCTCTTTCCGCCATACTTTTTAAGTGATATATATTTTTTATTATTATTTTTTTTTGCTCATCACCACCTGCAGGAAGCATGAAAGACTCTAAAACAAACATTAAAAAGGATGTTGCGTTTATTTGTGTATATTCGCTGCGTTAAAATACCAGCGAGCCGGCCAGTAATGTGTGTTTTCATGACGAGCCTTCCCGTGGAGTTTACACCAGACACTGGTTTCATTACAACAGATCAGTGGAGAAAGACGAAGGACAGGATGGACAAAAAAAAAAACACACACACACACACTGATATGTATAATGGGCCTTCCTTTTATGATGAGCACAGTAATTAAAAACGCCACTCTGTGTGACAGGGCAGTGAGGAAGGAGGAGGAGGAGGAGGAGGAGGAGGAGGAGGAGGAGGAGGGAAAGCGAGAGATGGACGGAGAAAAAGGAGGGGAGGGTTGGAGGAGAGTCTGGTCTGGTCCTCTCCTTTAATGAGGATCCTAATCAACCCAGCAGAGGCTGCCCTGAGACCCCCCAGGTTCATTAGACCAGAAAAACCAGACTGCCAGTACAGGAGGAGAAGGAAGGGAGGGGTGGGACCGAGCCGGAGAAGAAAAAAAAAAAGGAAATAGAGAAAGACGGAAAAGTTTTTACCGATTGATGAAGCAAAGAAATGCTAAAAAAAAAAAAAAAAAAAAAGGGGAGGCAGGGAAAGGCAGAAAAAAAAAAAAAAAAAAGGGAAAGTAAAGTGCACAAAGACAGAAGGGAGGGGGAGGGTTGGCCTGCGGAGATAACAGCACGGGTCATTGGGCGAGTCACGGCTGCCATCGATCCCCTGATTGGCCGTCTGACAGTTTCAACACGGCTGCCAAACCCCTTTTAATACAGGGGGCGTCTCCTACTGTGCGAGCTTGTGGGTCAAAACGAGTACTATCTGTGCCATATGTAGCCCACGTCATCGCCACCACAACTGATATGCATCCAACTTCCTCAGCGAGACTGATTACACCACCTTCCCAGCTGCACTAATAAACACACACACACACACACAACCAGTGGAACACAACCTGTGTGTGTGTGTGTGTGTGTGTGTGTGTGTGTGTGTGTGTGTGTGTTGAGAGTAACGTTTAGTGACGCGTGCACACCGTGAGGTGAGAGTGTTACAAAGTGTTATACTGGCCCTCAGCCCTTCCTTTTCCCGTCCTCTCACATTGATTGGACAGCAGGACGAGGAACACGCATCGCTTCCAGCAGCCCACGCAACTCCTCTTCCTCCCTCTAAATGCCAAGACACAGTATGCGTATGAATGTGCGTGTCAGAGTCAATTATATCTGGGAAGAATTTCTTATCATCCCAAAAAAAAAAAAAAAAAAAAAAAAAACACAATGAGTACTGTTTAATATGACAAAATGATTCAAGTCACACACTGAAATCATCAGGTTTGAAAAATCATTATTAAAGTTAGTGTAAACAGTCCAAAACTACTACTTTTTTTTTTATATATATATATATATAACTTGCACAATCAGGAGCCGTCTGGCATCTTCTGCAAAAGAAAAAATTTCTCCTCACTTCCTATTATGAGACACATTTTCGTGACTGTTCTCGCCATCAGCGGGTCCGGCTCTTTTCGTCAAGCGAGAACATAAAAATCCTGGAACTTTTCAAAACCCAAAAAATAAATATTGTCCAAAAAAAAAAAAAAAAGATTCATTTTTAACGCTTAAAACTAACAAATACACTCGAGCAATATACACACACAGACGCACATAAAAGGAAGTGCGGCTAACGCAACAGAAAACACGGCCTGTACTGTAAATTCTATGCAAATATCATCTAATCTCTGTGTAGTCTCCATTTTCACCTCCTCAATCTGAAATCCAGTTAGCTTTATCATACATGCACCTACGGGCTGAGCGTGACGGCGACGCGCATCTGCAAACTTGAGAAGTCCTGTTATTTATCTAATGTGGGTTCAAACAATCCATTTCAAGAAAAAAAAAAAAAAAAAAAAAAAAGATTCAAAAAGTGCATATTTTGCCAATTACAAAACCAAAGCACCTGTAACTGCATTCATACAAGTGTGTGGCTCTTTGAATTTGAGCAGCATGGACCCCTGGGTGCTCGCTCTCAGCCAGCCTGGGAGCAATGATATATCACCCGGTGGTGCTTTCTTGGCATCACATGCTTTGGCTCTTCGACAACCAATTTTTCTTTTTTCTTTTTCTTTTTTATACCCAACTACTCAGATGCAGCCATTTGACAACAGATCCTCCGCCATGTTTAACGACTGGCTGCTGGTTCAAAGAACGAGCGGTCGATTTGGTGTTTTCTCAACATAAACCAGTTATACAACTTTGTGTTTGGGCCTTGGACGCAGGTGGTATCTAAATGATCTTTTAGCAGCCATCGGTGTTACGGGTCTGTTTTTACCTGCTTGTGAGGTAGGCCTTGCGATCACTCTTCCTTTGCCAGTACAGTTGGCCATTGTTGGGGGGGGGGGTTCCCCAATGTGATCATCATCAAATAATCAAGCCATATTTTAGGAAAGATAGTTCTACAGTTTGAGAGCTGACAAGAGCATCTTTTGGAAACAATAGCTGATTTAAGGTTCAACGATGCCTCAACACTTCCAAACTGACACGTACAGTTAAATGGCATGTGGTTGAACATGACCCAGACGGAGCAGTATGTAGTATTATAGTTGTGTTGTGGTGATTTAGTCTTCAAACTACAACTTAAAATCTCAGCTAAAAGACTTAAAAAATGGGGGAAAAAAATAAATGATGAATCGGCATTAAGAGTAAACGAGAATAAACAAAGTGAATGCAGAATTAGTGAAGTTGCCCGCGGCGACGAGGACTGAGGCAAAGTCGAACGACGTGCGGGTACGTGGACGGCTGGGGAAAAGCCACCGAAACCCCCGTCCGGCCCACAGCAACGATACTGTGACGACTCCACCAAGATTCCCATGCCAGACAACAAACATTCATTATGCCGCAGACAAACAATTCAAATTCTCCTCATCTAAATAGGCATTACAGCTTAGAGGAGTAAACAGGATTCACAGAGGAGCTTAAGTCTTTAGGATGCTGTTGTGTTTTCTTGGCTTTGAGGATATCGAAGGCACCTCTCTGCACTCAAAAAAAAAAAAAAAAAAAAAAAAAAAAATCACTCCCTGGGTCGTATCCATCGCACTGCATTAGAATAATCACCTGTTTTGTTTAACTAAATTATGGAAAGCAGGACTGCATCGTGACTGAGCAAACAACTATTTTTAATCCCGAATGTGTAACTCGATTAAACGCAATTTGATGGCCCTCTTCCTGGCGGTGTGGGTGCAGCTAAATCGATACGTACTTTACACAAAAGTTTGCTGCTTAATAAAATTTGTGCATTTAATAAGCAAATTATTCTAATCATAAACCTCTTGCCAAAGCAATTAGTGATAAATTATAATCTTATGATAAATTATCTTGTGTTGACAGCCTGGGGGAACACTGCAATCAAACATTAATTATTCATTGGGTAATTAAGTTCATAGGTGTTTTCGCCCTCCCTTTCCCTCCTGCTCTCTTCCCTTCCCGTCTCTTTCTGGGGAGGTACAGCTTTAGTGTCCAGAGTGTCAAAGGGCGCCAAAACTCTCTAAACGTGCCGATCGATGACGATAAATAGTCTCATTCTGTTTTCAAATCACTATCATTGTCCTCCCGACAGTGTAGAGCGAAATAATCTAGATTTCAGTCGTCATGACGAGGGGTCAAAGTTAGCAAAAATATAACCGTAGAGTTAAAACAAGAACTTTATGACACTCGTTGAATGGGAGTCTATGGAGGCTTTTTTTGGAGCCGACCTCTAGTGGCACTTCGGTGGTATTGCAGCTTGAGAGCACTTCGGCATAGGCCTCATTTTTCAGACCCGGAAGAAACAAACACTTTTATATAGTCAGTGGTTCAGTCCAAAAAAAACAAAAAAAAAAAAAGGCCCATACCAGACTTTATGCAATTATAATGTTTGTACCCACAATTTAAATCAATTTTTGACATTGAAAATACTGACCAGAGTTTCAGTTGCTTGTTTTCATCATCCGAATATCAGACATCTAAATCATCTCATTCAAGAAGCTACAAGCAGCAAATGTTTGATTGTTTTTGCTGGAAATCAGCCATCAAAATATCCGTTGATTAAATGTCTCCTGGTTGAGCAATAGATTTGGCTTACAAATAAGTAGAGATAACATGAAACCTGTTTACAAATCGACACACTTTTTGGTGTCTGGCTGAACATTTCCTTACAATGTTCAGTCAGACAAAAATCCCGCCTACAGCCATGGAACTCATTTTGTATGTATTTAACCCGAATATCGGAACATCGAGTTCAACACACTTAAACGTCTGAAATACTTGTAAAGTGTCTTTTCTTTTCTGGATGTTTTTACAACCATCAGCATCTAACGTAGGCAGAACAAGAGGCGTACAGATTTTTTTTCCCACTGTATCCAAAACTTGCATAAGCACTCGCATTAAAAAGAAGAGAAAAAAAAAACTACCTTTCCCTTATAATTGACAATTCAAAACCCAGAGTTCTTTGCCAGACAGACAGGTACAGAATTATGTTCTGGAAATAACTGGCTGGCCCAGATATGTCAGATGGGGTTGAAAGGACAATGTGTGTTCGCGGGAAAACAACGCCAGCATTCATCAAGTTCAATTACATGGAAGAGACATCAAACTTAGACAACAAGGCGAGCAGAGCGGTGCTATATAGAAGAGGGGTTGTTTTTTCTTCTTCTTCTTCTTCTTCTTCTTATTTTAGTTTTTTTTTTCCCCAGCTCACTAGAAGAGACAGCCTATTACCAATAACAAAGATTTGGATGAAGACAAGAGGAAGATTAAAGAATCAAAGAAATAATGAGCTCTAACTGTCCCCCTCTTTGTTGTTGTGTTTTTTTTCCCTCGCTCCATCACATCTATCCGTTTGTGTCTCTGTGGTTCAGCCGGTGCGATCCGAGTGGCGCGCTGCTGCCATCTAAAGGCGAGAGAGGGCTTTTCACCAAAGAAAAAGGCGCTCGCTCACTCGCTGTGTGTGTGACAGAACTATGAAACACTTCATTACAGGTTTTATCCAATACGTCTCCTTCAATCTGAGGCCAAGGACTCATCCTGTGGAAAATATAAAGTGATGGCCTGATGAATCGGAGTGCCGCTCGTCGCCGAGGACGTACGGCCGGCTGGGTTGTGGGAGGGCACCAGGTTTGCGAGGGATTTAAATAAGTACAATAAGTATAAGGCACAAAGTAACGCCGCCGTCCACGGAGGATCGCAAAGTGATGATAGTGGCAGTAATCCCTTTGTAAGCTCTGCTCCGTGTGTAATTATATGTTTAGTAATGTAATTAAAGCGATGCCCTGAGGTTTTCTGTGTACGTGACAGACAGAACGTACTCTACGTTAGATATACCGAGAACGTGATCGTCAATGGTGCATTTTACATATAAATAAAGTCTCTTTAAACTTGGAAGACATCTTTTTAGTCTCACAATTTGCTCTCCAGCGCAAGAAAAATGCATCTTTTACCAGGAATTCAATAAGAGGAAGCCGATTCGGACAACTTGAATCAGTGTCACATTAGGCCTCATGACGCTCACTAAATACCATTGGCAACAGCAAACACATTGATCAGATATAGAGGCAAGTGTCCCTCAGATATTTATAGTGTGTTCACAAAGACCTACTCCTGATCGGCTCGGGATCATTTAAATTTTAAATAAGCGCACGGCTTTGATGTTGAGGCCTCATCTGCCTGCAAAAACCACTCGTGTCAGCTGTCACGAGGAAACAAACCTTTCCCACCTGCTGGAGAAGTAAAGTACAGTATTCAACGAGACAGAGATGGGGCCACTGCAAGGGGCTTCATTACGTGGATTCATCCTGTATGCTAAATGAATAGGTAACCGTAGTAACCGTAGTAGAAAGAGACATCATTCAGGACACTGTAATGTACTGTATTTGTCATGGTGACAATACAAAGATACACAAAGACCCCCAGGAAGAGTAGCTGTGGGGATGTAAATAAACAAACCTCAAGAGGAGACAGCTTGATAATCAATTATCTAACTTACAAATGAAGGGATTTATTTTTTTGGATAGTAAATCATCTTATTCAAAAAATGTGTTTGTCTTTTAACAAAAAGAAGCTTTTCACTCAATTAAATGTTTGTAAAAAGACACCAGCGAACCAAGCGCCAATTTTCTGTCACAGTCATTCCCCAATATTACAATAAATAAAAGAAAACGACAAATGTGACCAGACGATCGCTGCCAGCTTCTCTCTCTCGTGACGGTTTCTATCGTCGGCCGGTGGCAGAAGACGCCCACTTTTGGCTACAGTTGTTTTTGATGCTTCAATAAGTGACCGTGGTACCAAACAGATTAACACACCCGGCAGCGGAGTCCATTACCGTTATAATTACTTCGATCATACTGGGACACCTCATCACGCACCGGCCGAAAACAATCTGGAGGATCGGCCAAACTCTTTTCTGCTAATTAAACATTGTTGAACTCTCCAGTACATTTCAGAGAACGTCCACACACACACACACACACACACACACACACACACACACACACACACACACACACACACACACACACACACACACACACACACACACACACACACACACTCACACACAGTGATTTAATCAGTGCGGATGTACCGCGGAGGCCCTTTCCCCCCTTCAGTGCCGGGCACCATTGCGGTGATGACTGCTCTGGCATATTGATGTCAAGTCTTTATTGTGTGGGTTTACGGTGGAGAGGGAGTGTTGATTATCTTGTAACCTCTCCACCCCTTCTCTCTACACCTCGCTCTCTCTTAGCTAACAACGTTGATGCGCGTGTGTGTGTGTGTGTGTGTGTGTGTGTGTGTGTGTGTGTGTGTGTGTGTGTGTGTGTGTGTGTGTGTGTGTGTGTGTGTACACATATGCCCGTTTGTGTGTTTCGTCTAATGACGGCCGCAGCCTCCTTTCGCATGGTCACGCCAAAGCCTCAATCGGACCCGGCTCGCCTCTGCGCCGGGTCTCTCTTCCCCTCTCTTACATTATATAAAAGACAAATAAAAAGAGCTTTGAAGGGGTGTTTGTGTTTCTCCCCCATGTCTGACTGTCAGCGAGCTGCTGCCTCTCGTCCTTGTTCTAAACCCAGATATTAAAGTTACACAGCGGCAAAGATGCGACAAGGAAAAAAAAAAAAAAAAGAGGAGAAGATGATGGAAGATCTACACGCAACAGACGAGGGAAAAATAAAACAAAAGCGGGGTGTGGGAGAGTAAAAGGAATAGTTTTCTCAAAGTCAGACATCCAACAAGGCACGCAGATCACAAAGACGGAGTCACTGTTAGATCTGCAGACGGCTTCCGCCACCAGAAAGAGATGGTTATAGAAGAGGAGGCAATGAATGAGCACAATGCAAAGAGATGGCAGGCATTTTTACTGCTATTTAGATATATAGAAACCCGGCGATACTACGTCCCGCCCACCGATAGCCGCAACCTGACGGCACCACGGGCCTGTCAATCAAAAAGAGCCTTTAATTAACGACATATTATTTTCAGATGGACCTCCAGAAAGCCAAATAAGAGGGAGCTACTTTAGCTAACAACACCGAGATAACTGATGGACACATTTTATTGACTGAGAATTTTATGACACTCGTTGAATGGGATTTTAAAATCGAGGCTTTTTTTTTTGGAGCCGACCTCCAGTGGCACTTCGGTGGAATTGCAGCTTGAGGGCACTTCGGCATCGGCCTCATTTTTCAGACCCGGAAGCTACGAACACTTTTATATAAAAGGTCAGTGGTTCTCCAATTCCCTATTTTAAAAATATAAAGTCCTGTTCGGACACGTTGGCATCAATTTGAGACCGAGTCAGGTAAACCATCCACATGCACAAAACCCACATCCTTTGCTTTCACTGGTAGACTCCTAACAACATCAGTGGGGGGGACAAAAAACAACAACAACAACAACAACTAGCGCCTGCACACTTACTCAAAGCCACAAAATTTAATGACAAAGTTTCTATCGCTGTGACCTGACGAGGAGCCAATTAGGATCGAAGCATTCGTCATTACACTTGACGTGGCTCGGAGGAAGTGTGCACGCGTTGCTGTTGTGACGGGGATGTGCGTATAATTACTCTCTTTGGACTCTTAACAGCAACCGCGGCACTTTAACCTCCAAGAAAACGGCATTAGATTAACGCCAGTCTGAGGAGAGGTGGGGGGCAGGTGGAGGAGGGGGGGGAAGGCTTTTTTTTTTTTATGCTTTATAATTTGATAGTGACACTGGAGACAGACGGGAACATGTGTGGAAAGAGAGTGAGGGAATGACATGCCTGAATAAAATAACGGCGAAGCCACAACTTTACTCCAGAGCAGCGGAGATATGTCCTGTAACGAAAGACGACATTGCACACGAACCACTCTGCTATCAGGTCGCCCCCCATGTTCCTCCATAAATCTCACATACAGTCATTTTAGGTGAATGTCTATGGAGATATTTTACCATTGAGGGCTTTGATTTCATTTCTCCCTTCCGGTTTTTACATCAATCACAATAATATATACACGACCTTCAACCTTTGACCTATTTCTGGGTTGTTTTTTTATGTCTGTTTACGTCTGTCTGAGAGAAGGTACAACCGGAGTCCAATTCCTTGTATGTGTAAACAAACCTGGCCAATAAAGCTGATTTTGATCTACTGTACAACTGCAGCAATTTACGTCACTTAAAATGAATCACAAACTCGTGAATTCAGGCAGACACGTCTGGTGTGATGAAGCTGTATGACAAACACAAGGAAATGTGTGACTTTCACAAAGAAACTGTTGCACTGAGGAGGATTAAAGTGTGGAGAAGATTTAAAAATAGAAAAACATCGAGGTTTTCATTAAGCACGTGTTACGAGAAAAATAATTGTGCAAAACTGGATGTGGCATCAACATCCATAAAGCACCAAATAAACAAACCACGTGATTGTACACCAAAAAAAAAAAAACAACACACAAACAAGTTGCCATAAAACTCAATTATGAGTATTCATATTGTACCACTACACAAATTTAAGAGCTTATAAGTATTGTAATAACATTTCAACAAACACAACATCATGATTGCGCAACAAAGAGGAAATCACAGCAAAACTGCACACACGTGAAACATACAGACATATTAGCATCACAAGGCTGCTTCAGATCTATCTAATATTTCCAAACGCACATCTGGACACATGTTTATAACAAATCAGCAGCTTTACCTTCAAAAAGTGAAGAACGGTGGATGAAGCCGTTTTGGAAGAGCTATCTGTTTTAGCTGCTTGAAGGGTTCAGCGTCCGGACACACAAATAAATCCGCTCCGAGATCCGACCGTTGACTTGAAGCCTTTTTCTGGACTTGAGGTAATTATATAAAACAAAACAAAAAATGCCTCCGTCCAAACGGTGCATATCCGGTTACAAACCTGGCTTGATTGCCGGACGGTAACGGCAGGTGCTCATTAACTGCTCAAGTTACGCAATCGGTCAGCTGTTTCAAATTACCAGCCTTCCTTTCGAATTAAAAGCCTTTTAATATATATAATAACAACCAAATTTCATATACAACTTGCAGTGGCAGGATTGTAGAAACACGAGTCCAATTAGTCCCCAAACAACTTGTTTTTTTTTTTAGTATTCATATAAAGGAAACACCACATTTTCAAATTTTAGTTATTTAACTTGACGGTCATGTTTTCTATAATTCCTCTTTCTATATTTTAGTTGCTGTTTTAAGGGCTTTCCTAATATGTCTGGGAGGCTTTCAGAGGCACTACACTATCTGTATAGGGTCTATCACAGATGTAATTCATTTGAGATAACTATCAATATTTCCTTAAAAAAAAAATATCCCATTTATAGACAACAACAAAAAACAACTCAGTTATAGTGATGAGAATTTTTGATTTGATTAAAAAGATTTTAACATGAATTGCACTAATTCTGCCGCCTGAATTGGGAGCTGAGCTCTGTACCATTGCACTGCATGTGTGTGCAGCAGTAATAGCTGCACTCTTTATTTCTCTCACTTGCACTTCCTTTGGGTTCGTAGCTCTCCATCTCAGTTTCGGGGCGCTATAGGCTATAGCTGCGGTAATTGCCACCAGAGCAATTGCTCCTCATTAGATGCTATGGAAGCTGTAATTGGCCATCCCAGGCACAGCGATCAATGCCATCGTTATTACCGGGATTTCAGGCAACCCGGGCCCCAGACAAGCAGGCCCGGCCGAGGCCAAAGGGGAAATGGAAAGGGGGAGGGAGCGGTGAGGCTCCACAGCTTGTTATAGTTGCACAGAGACTGGACAACTGCTTGTCTGGGGGTGTCTATCGACAGCTCAGTGTCCAACGCGCATCTGCTCTCTCCATCCGGCTCATTGACACTTTTCCCTTCCGCACAATCTGTCCGTCGGCCCTCATCCCCATCTCTCACCCCGCCTCATTAATGGGGCCTATTCGGGCTCCCATTTGTCAGGCTGCCACAGCCGTGTCAAAGGGTCATATCGTGTCCAATCTGCAGTAGAAATCCCGGTGCTGCATCTGTTGTGCACTTTGTCTCAGTTTGAACTGTTCAACTTCTAACACATAATTGTGCATCTTTACTGTTGAAAGGCATTGGACACCGTAAAACATTGGTCAGGCGCTGCTAACAACTAGCGTGGTGTCTCCAGACCTAAATTCAATGCGTGAATATTTGGGTCTGGGTACGTTGACAACTGGGCGTAGACCTCGGGTTCATTTTGAAACTATCGGAGCAGCTTTAACCAATCGGTATGCACCGAAACTCTACGGAAAGACGCTCGACCTCGACGCCATCACGCTGGTTGCCGATTGGTCCGACCTTCGGAATGGTTGAGTATTAATACGAACAGGGTTTCCAGACTATGATCACAGTGGAAAATGATAAGATAAGAAATTGATAGACACCTCACATCGACTGAGCCTCCGAGACAGCTGGTGGCGCTGATGCTCCGCCCACAAAAAGAAAGTAATAGAAGAAGAAGAGGCATTAAACAGAAGTGCAGTACGCGCTAAAAGTAAAACTTTCAAGACATCCAGATGACACAATATATATAGATTTTTTTTTTTTTTATTTTTTTTTACTATGAACTCACTGGGACCCAGCTCAGGCTGTCAAGAGTCTTATTCATGTCGCCCTTGACAATCTTTCACACAAAGATGAAACTTCTAAGAGGAGAATTTTACTTTTCTCAGAGTCAACCAGTTTAAAACTCCCTTTTTTTCTCCGTGTCAGCTCCCGCAACTCTTCCACCGGTCAGCTTTTGTGGGTCGATTCATTGCGCTAGTAGCCGAGAATCTGCCCTCCTTCATGAAAGACACTTTTTTTTTTTAATACAACATGTTCCCAAACCTTTCTTCTCTCATGTGGAGAAGCTTTACTGAACCTTTTTTTTTTTTTTAAAGTCACATGACAAAGGTGTCGTTACAAGCCCTCACGAGGTCCTTTTAAAACACAGTTTTGTCACGAATTCGTGTTTTTATTTCAACCTTTTTTTTGTACTTGCAGCAACTTCTTTGAAAAGTATTTGAGTAGCTTTTAGGAGAATGCATTAAATAACTTACTTTATCACAGACCCCGAATTAAATGGGCCATGTGAAAACTGTGGTGACATTACGACAGCCAGACATGACAGGCTCGTCAAAGAAAACCCAAAAGAAACGTGGTTGTAAGGTCGGATAAAGACACATTTCCAATCCGGGCTGTATAACCAACCATAACTGGTTTAATGAGCAGTAAAGTCTGGCTGATGTGTTTGTCTTTTCATTGGAGCCTCAACATAGACCACAACAATGAGATCAGTTATTTGAGCACTTTTAATCGCCCACATCCGACTGGAATATCAATCCATTGACTTTAATTGATTCCTTTAACTGATATAAACCAGTGTTTCCCCCAGTTGGCAGACAGCCCACACTTTCATTGACAGAAAAAATGCTCAAGCAACTCTCACAATGACCTGAAATGGATCGAGGGGGCAGAGGAATTAAGTATATAAATAGTAGTTACTGGACTCCAGTTCTACGAGTATGTTTGTATTTTGTTTCTTTCCCCCTGAAACGTTGTAAACTTTTGGTTCCAAAAATATTCATTCATGTACAAAGATCCCTTAATACAAAGTTTCTGACGAGCTTTTTCTCACCTGCTGTAATGTTATTCTTCCAGCATCACCAATTAATGACCAGTTAATGATGCTTTTCATACTTGCTAATATGAATTAATAAGTAGTACAGGTCACATTGGTGCCCTACCGTCAAACGTTTTCATCAACTATCACTTTTTATGCATTTAAAATCTGGAGAATCTTCTTTATCTGATCTCACACAATTTCTCCTCAACTCAAGGAAGGAGGTCTTGAGAGCTTATCGAATTCTCAAAGTCAGACAAACCTTCACCGTTGCACCGGCTTTGAATAGTAGCCGGTTATATCAACGATTGGCCTTTTGATGATGTGAAAGCTCTGCAGCATCTTCTGTAATTAATAGCACGGCCACACGGCGGGGTGGCGTCTGATCGATGAGCACGAAAGCTGTAATCATCAGCATAACTGTAACAGCCCGAATCGATGAGACTCCATCCTTGGAAAAATCACACGTGGTCAGGAAATGGAGGACATAGGCTATTGAGCGTCGACACAGTGTGTGCACTGCTTTTCATTCAGGTGTGATCTTTTTTTTTTAAATGGCTGCAGGACATTCAGAGATATTTCTGTTTAACAAATTGAAGGTTAAATCTTATCTAATCATACACGCAGCGGTTCCCTGTCCGCTCAGTGGCACAAGGTGAGAACCAGGGTGAATGCAGGGAAGTGTATTTCCTGTGTCACACTGCCCTCTTTAGGATGCATGGTGGTGGAGCAGAAAACACAACCTCTCTGTTGTATCCACAGAGTGGCAGCATCTACTCAGAAATATTCCCTAATCACACTATGTTGCTGTGACACTTTTGTAAAAAAGAAAAGAAAAACGCTTCATTTGAAGTCAACTTTGTTGTTACCTTTTAACTTTCGCATATTTTCTTTCACCCCGAACTGGAAGTGAGTCAGTCCCCACTGTCACCTGAGATTCATGCAAATAGCTACTGACACTTTAAATGACTTTTTTTTTTAGACATCTCTGTACTCACATTTCACGAAAACAGTGTGTTTTGCTTCCCTGCTGTATAAATGTTGAAGCAGGTCAAAGGTCAGACAGAATACAGTTGGCTAACTTTAATCTCATGTGTGTATACTAAAACACTAGATTGTGGCACAAAGTGAGAATTGCTTGATCAAATGGCAATTAAACTGCTGAGATGAAAAAGCTTCGGAGAACGGACTTGCTCAGATTGCATCGACCAGGTGTACTCCCCCACACAATCACACAGCTTATTTTGAGAAGGGAATTTAAATGAAGCCATTTTTATTAATGAGGCCTTTAAGCTGGTGGATTTTTTTTTTTACAGCGCTGCATGAAGAATCATCCATTCATGGGGACCATGTGTCTGTTTGGCTTTACTCCAGTTCAGGGTCACGTGTGTGTTCCAGGTTATTGAATACATGTAGATCACATGTAATATCAGACGTGTAAGGTGCAACATGGGCTATCTGTTTATGTCATAGGGAGGATGACAACTAAAAAAGTTAAGAAAGACAGACAGACAGACACTTTATTGATCCCACAAGGGGAAATTAAATTATAACAAAAAATGGAATTGAAAATAACGGGGCGATGGGATGAACCATTTAAAGAAAAAAGACTAAAAGGGCTCCTGATATGTATCATGGAGATATTTTCCTCCTTCTGTATGCAGACGGTCCTTCGTTGACAAGTTCACAACTATAATTTATTGTTTATTGTCCCAACTTTCAGACCACTTTAATATCTTTTACAATATATTAATCTGTGTATTTGGTGGGGGGGGGGGGGGGCGACACCTTGATGCACGTCCTCTTCGATTTGGTGTTTCCCCCTTCCACTGGGACTGATTTCAAATATCCTGCATGCGTCAAACCCGACGCGGCGTCATCGATCGTCTCTCTGCTGCTGAAGCATCTCTGACGGTGAAGCGGCTGCTTCCTCCTGCAGGACTTCACTCCCCCACACGATGCCAGCGCTGCTCTGCCGAACACTGGGCTCCGTTCGCTCCTCTCTGCCTCCCCTACAACCATCACACGCAGTACAAGTTGTCGCCCACTGACACAGGTGAACTAAAACGCAACACTTGTGTAGAAATATTGCTGATTTAAATCCTTCAAACACAACAAAAGAGAAGCGGTGAAGCCAAAACCACCACCTCCATCGAGAGATGTGTAATCTTTAGGGCCCATATCGGCTCTGCTGATGTACGTAACCGTGGTCGCATCTTCAGGCCCCTCATCAATCCATCTTCTGCCCCCTCCCCTCCCTCCTCCTCCTCCTCACCGTTGTTCTGATGCATTATTGGTTCCACTCTTTAAGGGCCCAGGAAGCCACCGGGAGATAAGGACGGAGGGCGGAGGGTCCGGGGCTCTGCGATCCCTCAGATAGCACCTAATCACATTCATTACATCAATTAAGGCAGGCCAAACACAACACCGGTGCTCCGAGTCAGACCTCCATCTCCCGCTGATCGATGCTAAACACCGAGCACATCCCCCTGCTCTGGTCCTCGACCTTTCAAAGCCTGCGTTTGTTTTCACCTCCACCTGCTGAACTGCACTGGACCTCGACTGGGACCTCATCATCCCAAAACAAAATCAAAGAAATACAGGTGTTAAGAAATTTAGAGGATATTAAATCCAATATTTGTAACTGTATTTAAACCGGAGGGAAGTATGAGCTTTATTTTTTTGGTGATTTGCAGGTCAAAAGATGGCAAACAGGATTATTTGGTTAATATTTTAATTATTTTTTCCTGTTTTTTTTGTCAGGTCAGGGTTTTTTTGTGGTCTGAACTTTTCCACTAGATTGTATTTATGTATATATATTGCAGTTAACACAGCATCCCTGTGGTTGTTGTATTTTTTATTAGTTTTTATTGTTACATATTTATACATTTCTTCTTTTATCTTTTTATTTTGCACACTGTGGGACTGAGAAACAATATTTTCATCCCTCTGTACTGTACATATGGTGGATTGACATTAGAGTTGACTTTGACTTCTGAACATCTTTTCAACAGCTCTGAAATTTCAAACACACCGTAACTAAAATTTTTAAAATTACATTCAATTAGTCATTATTTTGTACGTAACTCATATATTTCTATAAAAACTCATGTTTCGGATGAATTTTAACCCTCTACAAACTTCCACATAGCCATTATAGAATGGTTTAATACAATAAAAAAAACCCAATAGCCATTCAAATTATAAACAGTATTTAAACCCCAATGTGTTGCTAAGCCAGCACATTCAACAGTAGACCTGTGGCCAATTTAAGTATAATAAATGGTTTAAAGCAGGAGCTAAACACACCCATGAAATCTCCTGCGTTGCCGTTCAATCCACATGATTACTGAAGCAGAATCTTTAAGAAAGCAAAAAATGTGGTATCATTTTCAAGTTAAGCTCCACACAATGGTTTTTGAAAAGATGTAGAAAAGACATAAAGCATAATAATCTGATCTGTCTGGTCATTAGATGTAGTTTCACTGGTATCTTTATTAGAAGCCACAGAGCTGCTTATTCTCCCGGCTGGTGAGCTTTTACTGTATTTGAAGCGTTTCACAAACGATGGTCGACGCAGGAAGCTTCAACTCCAGGTGGAAAAAACCGTCTCCGTATCTGTGAGTATTATTGGTTTCAGTAATCTCCGCAGAGGAATCCCTCTTTGTAGGAGAACCAACCTGAAAGCCTCTTCGGGACAATATGCTCATTTACTCCTGCTGCTTTTGCATCTGGATGAAGAACTGTAGCTCCTGTAAGATCCCTGAAATGAAAGAACCCAAAGTGAAACCAGTAACCAGATTGAACCACTAGGGGGCTCCAGAGATGAAATCAGCTGTGGGTGCCCACCCTCTCTGTTCGGTCCCTTCCCCATCTCATGTCCCCAGGTTAGTTTGTGATAATTTGATTAAATGCAAATAACATAAAAACAATTGCTCCATGTCAGCAAAAATATTACCTGAAATATTAAAGGTACTTTTCCTACAAGACAGAATACAGAACCCACCTCCTCATTTCAGCTTCATGTTGTCCAGTAATGATGCACAAATATATTAAATAATGTTCACAATTCATCATGTTACCACAAAAAAAACTGCAAATTCTGGTGTCTTTGGAGCCCCTGAAGGTTCAGGACTCATCAGCAGGTCCTGTTAGCAGAGTTGGTAATCATGCTGGAGGAATATTGTAGATTTAAAACAGGTGTTACGTCCCCTTTGGTGGACGTTAAGGTGGAACAACGACACAATAAACAGCTATTTGAATGAGTCAGAGCAGCAGTGACAAAATAAAGTGGTGTATTAATTATTTAACAAAAGGTTGACAAAGTGTGGGGGAGCTCTCAAATCAAAACAAACACAAGGCTAACTAGCTCAGGAAAAACTTTTCCTGCAGCTACCCTTAACATGTATGTACTGTTGCGTGTAGTATGTATACATGGGACATACTACTTTGTCATAGAAATGCGTCCTGAACTTTGACCCTCTACATTTAAAGTAAAAATAAAAGAGGATGCAATTTGTAGCATTTCCTCGTAATGCCTCTTCTTCTTCTCCTTCTTCCTTTTTGTGGGCGGAGCTTCGGCGCCACCAACTCTCACGGCGGCTCAGTTGATGTGACGTATCTCCCGAGGTCACCGGGTCAGCGTGTCCTGTACTCGGGCGTTGCGTGTGGAGGAGGAATGCCGGAGGTACACGGACGGCATGCGTGGAATGTCCCCGTGCGGGATGTGGCGTGATGGACGGGCGTGCCGCAAAAGTTCATCTCTTTTGAAAAACTAAATGACTCGTGACCATCATGTGTGTGTGTGTGTGTGTGTGTGTGTGTGTGTGTGTGTGTGTGTGTGTGTGTGTGTGTCTCATCGGTGACCTCCTGACTCACTTGGCTTCCTTCCTTCCCTCCTCCCTCCCTTTCCGCCACCTCCCCCGCCCCTCCCGTTTGGCGACAGAAAACCTGGTGACACCCGGGGATGAGCGACAGGCGAAGAAGAGAAGAAATGGCGCCGAAAACTGGAGGGAGATAAAATGGATAGATAAGGTTGGGGCATCGGAGGAAAAAAAAAAATGGGAAAGTGGATAGATTGCGACAGAAAAGTGAGAGAGAGAGTTGGGAGGGAGGGAGGGAGGGTGAGAAGAGTGATGCTATTGATACACTGAAGCTGCAGACAGAGGAAGAGGAAGGTGCACTCCATTTTTTTTCCTCCTCCTTCTCTCAAAGTGCTATCGGAAGACATACGTTACAAATGACAGCGCCGTGACCACGCCAACACGCGAGGCTTTTATTTCATCTCCCACAGATAGTTATTAATAAAAAAAGAAATAAAAAAAAAAGAAACACTCACAGAGACAGAGAGAATGTGAAAGAGAGAGAGAGAGCGATGGAGAGTCGGTTAGGGGGAGAAAAAAAAAAGAGGAGAGATGAAGAAGGATGCTGCGTCCCCGTGACAACGTGAAGTCGAGAGCAATGGGACCCACACCTCGATTTGTCAGTGTGATGAAATAAGCCACTCGGCCACAATCCCATACTCCACACTCTGCCTACTGACGTGACATCTAAAGCATCTCTTTCTCCTCTCTCTCTCTCTCTCTCTCTCTCTTTCTCCCCCACTTTTTTTTTTTTTCAAAAGTATTCATTTATGCCCTTATTTCTCCTCCTCGCCGACTCTCTCTTCTCTCGCTCCCTGCGAGTCCTCGGTGTTATCAGTATCTGACACACAGTGAATCAGGGAGTATCTAGCGGCCCCGCTATCAGACCTCTCTCCATCTCCCACTGCCCCTCCGTGCTCGGGCCTATCAATCAGTGGAGGGCCGCTGCCAGGACCGACGCCACCGACGCAAGAAAACATTAAAAAAAACACACACACAAAAACCCTGACACAACTCGCAGCTGCCACTAAAGCGCGGTGATTAAACGCAGCTAACGCAATTAACGGGAGGACGTTCGATCACCGCGACAAAAGCGCGGGCGAATTGAGCGCTTCAGGATTAAACGTGCGTCTGACACGGCGGGAATTAGAAGATTGGGACGTGCTTCAAGGGAAGTCGGACTGATATGTAGTCAGGTGAATTATCGATAGAGAAGCATCAGTCGTAGCCGGGGGAGAACGGATATAAATCTGGAGGGGGGGGGGTCATCGGAGGGAAAAAACAAAAGTTCGGATACACGAACCTGGTGTCAGTTTTTCCTCCAAACTTTGATTTTTTTGGGGGGAGTTTAGAGGAGAAATCGACCGTTCGGTGAAGATGGTAACAACTCCGAGACATCTGAAATGATTTTTTTTTTTTTTTTTTTTATAAGATGTCAGATGCCAAAAAAAGTTGAAAAATACCGTAGTTCAATCTTGAATAATGTGTTGGATTTTGATTGAAAAAGCCTCCATTCATATCAGTTATTGTTAAATCTTCATCCAAAGAGTAGCTAGAATGAATATAACGGAGAAGAAAGTAGAATATCTCCCTTTAAAATGAGCAGAAGTAGTGCAAGAAGTAGAATTTAATCAAAATACTCATGTAGAGTAAAAGTAGCCTCCCCAAAAATCTACTTATATAAAGCTTTATTTAAAATGTTACTTTCTAATGCAGTTTTACTCACACAAACTAGGAAGATATGGAAACTTATATTAAAGACAAACATATTGTTTTGTTTACTTTGGTTTTGCTATACATCCATTCGTGAAATATATATATATTATCATTGTTCTGTACTGTTTTATTATCTAAATAAAGTTTAAAAAAAAAAGAAGAGAGGAAAAAAACGCGGGATATTTAGATTAACGCGTCACAGCGCGCACGCGCGGTTCAGTCAGGCCCCAGATTGCCAATCAAGCACACCTGTGCCGCGTAGCTACGAACAAATGGGAGCTGAAGGCTAACTGTCGTCCAGAAAAATAAAACCCTTTATCCTGCTCATGTCAACGTAGAAGATAAACTAAGGTGTCATTAACAGGCTTTCAGGACTTCTTGGAAGAGGACGTTCAGGTTCGTCACGTCAGGAAACCTGCAGGTGGGATGACGTCTGCAGAGACCACGTGCTTCTCTTCCAGGACAGGTAGGAGCTTCTGCTGAGTTTTTTTTTTTTTTTTTTTTTCTGTGCACCTTTGATGTTTTAAATCTGCTCTTTGAATGTCTTTATGTCTGAATATTTTCGGTTTGTTATTTTTGCACGTGAGGCCGCCGAGCCGTTGCGTGACGTCATCGTTATGAGTGGGGTTGTTGTGCTGAAATTGGTTTGTGTTGCAAGTTTTGCTGTTGGTTGTTGTTGTTGTTGTTTTTGCTGGTTGTGGGGGATTAAAGTGCGGTTGCTGTTATTCTCTGACAACGGGAAGCTTAAAATCAATCATGCGTTCATTTAACTTTTATTTATACTCCAGAAGTCCTTTAGGGGTTAAAAACAATGTCGGTGATCACAGCAATAAGACAAGTTGGCATGTGGTAAGAAATAAGAAGCATGAAAATATAAGTTATGTAGTTTGAGTAGATAAAACGGAGTAAAGTACAGTTTATATAAAACAATTACAACCACAATCAACCAATCAACTTCCTGGCTTAGAGACCCAGGTGTTGCTAAGCGACGCCTGATGTTCACCTCTTCACCTCAACAAGGTAAGAGCTGATATTCATATTCATGTGTTGTGTTAATGCTTCTTTGTGTTTCTGTGAATCTTCGGATGCTGCTGTGTGTTTTTTGGAGATCTGTCCGATTTCATATCGTTGCTGCTAATAGTGACGAGAATAAGAAAGTGTTTGGCTGTTGTTTGTTGTTGTGTGTATTGAAGTTGTTATTTACCGGGCGTTGGCATCCGACTGGTGGATGTCTGAGTGTTAAAGGCCGCCCTGTGGGTTGTTGTTTTTTTTCTTGGTAGCTGCTCTTCATGTAACTTCGCTCGCTTCAGGGCAGCTTTGTGGAAGAATAATCATGTTTACGATGTGCTGCTGCACTCTTGCACTTTCATGGCTTTATTATTTATTAGAGTTCGCCCTCTTTTTTTGTTGTTGTAGTTTTTAAAACTTGCTCTTCAGACTGAAAGCACTCCTCGTGGTGTCTCGGATGACCTTTGAACTCTTAACCGGTGATTATTCACCTGATTAAAATATGTTTTTTTAATATGAGGAATAAGCAGCTTAAAAATAGTTGTTGGTCCAGCGTCCAAGACTAAGTTAAAACATTTGAAGTGCACGATATCATCGTTTTTAAACTTAAAAGCTCTTTAGTGGGCCTTCTTGTATTTGAAGAAACATATCCTGTCAAATGCAAGTCCAAGTATTTAGGACATAAAGTGTAATTTAGAGGTAATCAGTCTCCAGTTATGTTGTTTATCAGAAGCAGTCTTATGGGTGTGAATCTTATCAATAAATAACAATTTGACCGATAGAGGAGGTCATTCCTGCCCTTCATCATCATTAACGGCGTAGCACTGTTTTTAATTTAATTTTCTGTTATTTGTATATACTGTGCATTTTAAAATTTGTTCATATTTGTACCTTCACTACCTCTCTTTGTATTCTATAATTTGTATTGCTTTTGCCGTATCATCCATGCTGCTGTAACGCTACGGGATTAATAAAGTCTATCTATCTATCTATCTATCTATCTATCTATCTATCTATCTATCTATCTATCTATCTCTATCAACCACCTCTTTCTTTAAATGGATGAATGTAAACAATTCTGCAAAATGTCCGTAGTCGGCGGAAATAGTTGCGATCAGACGATGATGTAATAATTGATGTAATATTTGTGATGGTCGTCAGTATATAACTTCTACTAACTAGCCTCGATTGTAAAAGACCAAAACTCCTCTTCTGCCTGACAAACTAATGATTTTTTTTTAAATATCAGCTATATATTCATCTATTTCAGGTTGTCTGTCCGTCCGTCCCGTTCTTGTGAGCTCGATAATCTCAAGAATGCTTTATATGAATTTCTTCAAACTTGGCAAAAGACATTCACTTGGCAAACCAATGTTTAACCTGATAAGATTCTGGTCGTCAAAGGTCAAAGGTCACCGCCCATCCCACTGCTCCCATGCTGAAGAACGCGACGTTTTCGGGAAACGTCTGAAGAGGGAATTTCTTCGAATTTTGTTAAATATCACTTAAAGAATGAATTGATGACATTTTTTTATATGTTTGAAAGTCAAAGGTCAAGGTCACGACGAGTTCACACCCGTTTTCCAGTGTGAACGCAGCGTCTCGCCAACGCCTTGAGAAAGTCTCTAACTTCTCCCAACTTAAATATATTTACAAAATGTATATATATATATATATGTGTTTATTTCATATCACAGAGCCTCATCAGTCACCATTTTTGCCACCCAGCATAGCAATGTCCTTTTTTTTGTGAGAAGCATAAATCACTTGAACTTCAACCTCTGCTTTCATGTCGGCGTCAGACAGCACGTGACGGTTTCTGGCCCCTTAAAAAAAAAAAAAAAAAAAAAATCTCGATTTAAGTCGAATCTAATGCACAAACATGCGACGAAAGGAAAAGGGGATAAGAAGTATGCTTGAGACGCTCATCAATTATTGAAGAGGCCAACTAGATCCCGATCGCATCAGGCCTGGGACAGTAGATAGTGTTTCATGGTGGCTTTTGTCTTTAAATATTCCCCTAGATTGAAAGCTTCAAAGTAAACTTCAATTACGGCAGTGATTAGATCTGGCCTGCTCCATTAGAGGACATTCTAGCTCCGGGTGGTGGTGGGGGGGACAGACAGACGGAGAGAGAGAGAAGGGCGAGGACTCTTAGACCCCCAGCCAAGGAATTACTAACTATTGATCTTGCTGCCACAAGGCATCTGACAATGACATTATAGTTGTGTGGCGGCAGTACAGTTGAGCAGCCGCTGCAGAAAGAGACTTCTTAGACATGGGGGAGAAATCCTGTTTCATTTGGGACGGGATGGAAGAGCAAAAAAAAGGGTTTCTGAGGGGTTAAAGTTCCTATTTGAGTCAGTTTTTTTTTTTTTTTTTTATGTTATCAGTTTTGTTTTGAAAATACACTGCAGCTCAGTGTAAGAATTGTACCATTTTCTTTTTTTTTAATTTCGGCAATGCGGTCTTCGCTGTCAGTCGTTTAAGAGCCACTTCTGTTCACGGGGCTTTTTTATTTTTTGAACTGGACAAGGAACAAACAGATGCCCCGAAGCTTAACAAAGCTAAATGCCGCAAAATTTCATATGACGAATGCGTAATGTCGGAGCTAACCAGCTATAACAACTGTGTGTGTGTGTGTGTGTGTGTGTGTGTGTGTGTGTGTGTGTGTGTGTGTGTGTGTGTGTGTGTGTGTGTGTGTGTGTGTGTGAGAAAATGACAGGATTCTTCCACCACTTTGAGGAAAGCTGTCAACATTTCCTATATCTTGTTTTGTGCCTGTAAAATATGTGAATAGTAAATGCGCACATTTATTTATATATTTTGAATAATACACATTTCAAAATGCTGGAGGAAGTCCAGACGGGCCGGTTCTGATGCGTGCGTGTTGTGTTATTGATACACCGGCAGCCGGTGTAAAGATGCTCTGATAGGCTGCAGATCACTGCAGTCATAAACAGGATGAACAAGGTTTAGATATCGGATAGAAGAACGAATGAAATGAATGCTTTAAATATTTCATTCGACCATATAAACAACCACATTAAACTTGAACGATATATCAAAGTGATAATCTTTACTGTACGCTGAGTCGGCGATTGTAAAACTAACCACTCAGTAGGCAATTTCTCAACATCTTTTTATGCTTAGTTCATTTGTAGTCTGTACTTTTGTCCTAAAACCGTTGTATTTTCTAATATCTTTGCTTTTTTGTTGTGTTTGTGACAACATTCGTGACCCGTTCCCAGTAGACGTAATGATGTCATACTTTGACGCGGTGTAACGGTTATGATTGTATGCTTTGCGATACCTTTTTCTATCTTGATAAACAGTGAGTTGTATTAAGGTGTTCAAACCTTAAAACTTTATTCTACTTATCCGCCAAAACAAACCAAACTCCTCTTTTGAAAGTTTCTTTTATTTCACAGACAGTCTGGAGTTTTTGGGCCCCTTTTGAAAGAAGCAGCTCGAGTGGGAAAAAAAAACAACTGACGGGAAAATGTACGACCTTCATAATGACCATAATGATCCTGATGGTTTTCCTCGTCACAATGCCAATACTGTTAATAACGACAGTGATGATGACGGATTTGATGATGATGATGATGATAATGGTCGGTGCTCCCAGTGATGGTGCTGGCACTGGCGATGCTGCTGATGATTGTGGAAATGAGCACGTTGATAAGGCCTAAAAAAAAAATCATTTTCTGTAAGTCTACACTGATCGTCCCGCTGACCAAATCTTATCTGCTCCATCTCGCCGTCAGACGTCTACTTCCCTTTCCTCTCTGTTTGCAGCCCCCCCCCCATTCTCGCCAAAAGCCATTATAACAACCTGATCAGCTCTGTGCGCTAATCCATAATCATGAAACAAACATAAGAGGGTTAATTATAGAAGCGCAGGAGGAGTGGATTGGATTTGAAATAAAAAAAATAAATAAAAAAAATTGAAGAGAAAGAGAACAGGTCTGTTTCGGGGAAGGGGGGTGGGGGAGTGAAGTGAAGAAGAAACGGGGGGAACTCAAGATGGAGACAGAAGGGGGGAGAGCAAGAGGGGTGGTGGTGATGGAGGGGCAGGGGGGGGGAAGAAAGAGAGAGCGAAAAAAAGAAAAAGGCAGGGGGAAGATAGATCACGGTCCTGAGCGATTGTGACAAGCATAGACCCTATCAGCCGCTGTTTGTTTGCACACTCCCCTCTCTGCATTAAAGGAGCCGTCCGGGCCGCCGGCAGGCCGCGAGCGCTCCATCTCATCACCTGACACGCCAACAGATGTTATGGGCTGATAAGGACCCTGCGGCCCCCTTCTTTCCCTTTGCATCTACGATTACCTCCGCACAAAGAAGAAGAAGAAGAAGAAGAAGAAGAAGGGCGAGGGGGAGAGAGGAAGAGGAAGGAGGAGAGGAAATCAAATACCTCATGATGGCCTGGTGTAAAAAAAAAAAAAAAAAAGAAAGAAAGAAATGAAATGGATGGAATTAGAGTGTGTGTGTGTGTGTGTGTGTGTGTGTGTGTGTGTGTGTGTGTGTGTGTGTGTGTGTGTGTGTGGAAGATGGCGGAGGACACACTCATTTGTCCTGTATGAAGTGGTAAATGGCCTCGCAGTGCTTCCTGGCCCCCATGCTGTTTGTCTCTGTCCTAATCGGCTTATTCCATAAGCGCTGCTGCACCATCGTCATTAGGCAATGATAATGATATTATTTAACAGGGGATGAGAGAATTAAGGAGGCGCACTTATCTGATGGCTAGTTTTTTCGTTCGCCCGCCTCATTTCCTCGTCCTCGGGAAAACGTTAGAGTCTCCCGGTTGATAAGAATTGTTTTTTTTGCGACTGTAAAGATGTTTTAATGACGGGCCGCAATCCATTGGCTTTTATTGCCTTAAAAAAACAAAACATCATTACTCCCGACTCCTTATTGTGTATTTACATGCCTGGTTTGTTCTCCAAATAAAATTGGGATGTCAAGAAAATAAAATTGGTCCTGTTATGGCAAATGTAACCCAATCAGTGCGGTAAAACACATACATACCCCCCCCCCTCCTTCCTCCTCCCGCCGTCGTTTCCTCCTGATCACTAATTTATGATATAATTTAACAACGTTTTTCTATATTTGTTCCGCTAAACACTTTTGCGTGGCATCAAATTACCGCTCACAAAAAGATCATAGAAACCCAATATCACGCATCCTATTCTCAGCCAATCTTGAACGCAGAGATTGTGTTTCTTTTTTTTTTTCTTTCTTTTTCCACTGCTTGGCTCTCTCTCCAAGTCCAGAGGGGGGTGTGGAGGGAGAGGGGGGAGTGCAGATGACATTACTAAACACAAAATCAGCCAATAGAATAAACAAACCCGGGGAGGGTGGTGGGGGGAGGAGTGGGGGGGAATAAACAACAATGCAATCTCCATCTACGCGTAAACAATGTGTGTGTGTGTGTGTGTGTGTGTGTGTGTGTGTGTGTGTGTGTGTGTGTGGGGCTGCTCTTGATGGGACTGAATATGTGTAGATGATAAGCCGAAGCAAGGTAATCAATGCAGTAATGATGAGGAGGAGGGTGTGTGTGTGTGTGGGGGGGGGGGTGCACCAGGTCCCTATCACAGGCAGTCATCAATGGAATTTCTAAAGCCTGCCCCCGTGTGTGTGTGTGTGTGTGTGTGTGTGTGTGTGTGTGTGTGTGTGTGTGTGTGTGTGTGTGTGTGTGTGTGTGTGTGTGTGTGTTTTTGTGCGCGTGGAGGAGCCCAAAGCGTGACAAACGCGTCATCTCGTGTGCGAGGGAGATAAGCTCTAAATAATTGCGGTCTGACAGGCCTGAATAATGGCCAAATTAGACAGAAGGTGCACATTTATTACGAGCAGCAAACATTCAAGGCTGGTTTGAGATGTAACCGGGCTTGATTAAGGCTGCGATGATGATGATGATGATGATTGTGTTGTTGGAGCCCCCACACAAACCCAAACTAATCCCATTTCCTCTCGTTTTTCCCTTCTTCTCTGTCTCCTTCTTCTCCTTCTTCTTCTCCTTCTCCTCCTTCTCCTCCTTCTCCTTCTCCTTCTCCTTCTCATTCTTCTCCTTCTTCTCATTCTTCCCTGGATTAGCATTTGAGGCTGCTTCACTCGGTTACCTGTGGACGACCTCCTGTTGAGCAGGAAGGCCACACACTGAGAGTAAATGGGAGATGAGCAAAGAGAAAGAAGATGAGGGGAGGGGGGAGGGAGGGCGGGGAGGGAACGGCCAAGGCCGTTGATAATCAGTGGATAAAGAAAAAAACGAGCGATACAAGGTCAGGGAAAGGACGGGTGGGGAACTGAGTTTGTGGGGAAGTGGTGTGAAAGGAGATGGAGGGAGTGGTGGCTCTTTGATGTCGATCATCTTTGGATGTGGTGTTTTGTCTGTGCTGCAGTCACGCCACGCTCCGGTAGAAAGATGAGAAAAGCCCCCCCCCCCCCCCCTCTCCCACCACCACCACCACCACCACGCACACACACACACATTTCTTTTTTTGCTGCTTGGTTGACGCTTACCTTCAGGCCCAAAAAGCCCAAAAACAAGGAGCCTTGTTGTACCACGTGGACGGATCAGAGCCGTGATGCAGCATGAAGAGATGTGCTGAAAAAAAAAAAAAGCCTGAATCAAGCATGTTAGTGGAGCAACAACAAAATTAAAAAAAATAAATGATCCGAAATCAATTTCCCCACCTGACATGAACTTTTTATGGCATCAAATCACAGCATATACCAAAGTAAATGACATCGAACCCCGTGTCGTTGTGCACCAACCTTTTCCAAGTCAAAGACACAATTCGTGCTTTTTAAACAAAAAAATAGAAAAAATAACAAGGATTTCTTTTGAATAATTTGGTGGTTAAATGTCATTCTTTCACTTCAATTTCTTTCAATTCACTACCATTAGTATTCCTATAGTCACCTTTTGACATGAATGAGTGGATGGATCTATGATATACAGAAACACAGGAGCGTGTAATGGGGCGGCATGTTAGTGCTTTCTCAGACTTCTCTGAAACTTGCTTTGTTGGCCGGTCTGATGCAGATTATCTGTGAATATATATATATATATATATAACAAATTTGAAAGCACACATCATTTTACCAAGATAAATACTATAGAAGCAGGAAAAAAAACAAAACAGTGGGCCTATTTGAAGCCTCCACCTAGATGATGTTAAAAGTTACAGAAAAAAAAACAGTTTACGTACAGAAATAATATGATGACATAAAAATAGTGGAAAATAAATAATAAACAAAATGTATATGTGATGGAATTTGTATATAATAAATGATTTTTGGCACAACTTTTACTTTAAATACGACATTCAGACAGAAGTTTGTCTGACTGTGCAAAAACAAACAGAAGAGACTTAAAACTTTAAAAAAAAGTTATATTTCTACCACAAATCTGCTCAAAATTGTTTGTTATTTGGGAATAGAAGTAAATGGACGTACAAGTCGACCTGTTCTAGGTTTTAAAGGAACTTTCAGTAATTTAGCCATTTTTTTTGTTACGTTAAGTTGCAAACAGACTTAAAAATGGGACTTTCTGCATTTGTAGCTTCTGAACAGTGAACATAAGTTTGTACCGGAGACATCGTAGTTAGTTTCCGTCTTCTCCGACTTTTCTCAATGAGCGGTTTTTGGGTTGTTGTTTTTTTTCTCCCCAACAAAGCCGGATAATTTCTAGTTTTGGAGCAGAACTCCCCAAATCTATTTCAAACACCCATCTGATACCGTATCACCAGGAGTGATCAGATCCAGATCACATCCGTAATCTCCATGCTGATCGCTGCCCGAGCAGACGGTTATCTGCGAGCGATAGCGATTTGGAGATTAGTGTTTTTTTAAAATGCTTATCCGTGTAGACCTCCCCGAGGTAGTCGGGGGCTCCCGAGTCTCCGTTGAATCGCGGCGTCAGATCAGAGACACACAGATCCAACATGTTGGCTTTTGTGGTGGGGGTGGGTGGGGGGGGGCGGCTGCAGTGGATCATGTACATAATCACTTGTTTATCACCAGAGCATCTTTCCAAATCACTAAAACACAGGCCTAATCACAATAACCAGAGCAGCTAGCGGTTTAGTCCTCGGTGTGCTTATGAAACATGTACGGGGTCAACTTGGGGTCACAGACATCCACTGAGCCTCGATAACAATAGTCTATAAATATTCTTTTTGGATGGAATCAGCTCATGGTTTTGTGCTAATATTAAATATGTTGAGCTAATCCTCAGAGAGAGATCGGTCTAAACTGACTTGAGTTCGGTTTAGCACGAGAGCAACGAGACGAGGCCAAAATCTCGTACCTGGCTGGAGGGAAACACTCGAGGTCTTTTAATTTGAAAAGGACACAGGAAGTGGACCGGCCATTTGGCTGAGCGTTGGTGACTTAAGTAAGGTTTCTTTTTTTTTTTTTATGATGTCTGGAGAAATCAGATCTGTTTAATATCCGGTCTGGTAGTTTTGTGTTCTCACATGCGGCTCCTCTGGGAAATGTTGAGATACGTTGGGGGTTGTAAGAGCATGTTTGAAAGAAGCTTTCGGTTTTCATTCGACCATCCAACGGTGTAAATTTATCACTCAAGTCATTGACAGAAATTCACTTTTATAGGACTGGCCTTTTGCCGTTAAAAGTCCAGCCAATAAAGAACGTGGTGATTTCTAGTTTAGGTAATTTAAAAGTATATGTCAATAAAACAAGAACCATAGAAATATGTTGACCAAAATATTACAGGAATTCTTTGATTCAAAAAACATGTAAAATCAGTATTCAGAAAGTTCTTTATTTGAAAGAGAATGATGTTTTTTGAGGAGGTAAAAGCAATAATGTAGAAAGGCTAAAAAATGAATTGAAAGTAGCTGAAAACTGTAACTTCAGACCCAAAGTGTTGAATCTCGGTGGTGCGTTCATACCGACGCTTTAACATCGAGCAATCTGATACGGTTGAAATGGAAAATGTGGCGCTTAATGCTGCGGTCGTTCAATCGTTAATGCTTAGAAGAAAAAAAACTAAAACAACAGTAGGCACTTATGGAACATGGTAACTGCTGCTAAGAATAACATCCCAGCATCCTTTTAGTGAAATCTAATTAAAAATGTCACGAGAATCAATTCAGACTACGATTTCCTCAAAGACGACCACTGTCTTATTGATCACTTCTGTAATAAATACACGATCAAAAACCGCTCCAGCACTTCAACTCGGCTGCCCCGCGGGACCAGAAGTAGTGGGTCTGATACCAGCCTGTGTGTGTGTGTGTGTGTGTGTGTGTGTGTGTGTGTGTGTGTGTGTGTGTGTGTGTGTGTGTGTGTGTGTGTGTGTGTGTGTGTGTGAGAGAGAGAGAGTCAGAGTAAGAGTGTGTGTGTGTTTTCTGTGTTTGGGATCAGGATGAGATCAAATCCTCCATACACAAAAAGCTTCCCTGCTATGTATCTGCTGTCCTCATCTACCTTGGCCTGGTAAGAGATGTTCGAGTGCCAGTTGGATGGAGGGGGGAAACTCCAAACACTAAATAAGCCTTATCTGCTCCCAGTGCTCTGCCGAGATTAGGAGAGGAGGGAAAGAAAAGGAAAGAGTTAGGAAAAGGAAGCTCAGCGGAAAGAAGGAGAGGTTGCGAGAAAGGGGTGGGGGAGACAAGAATTTAGTGGAAAGGAAAGTGAAGGTAAGTTAGGAAATAAATGTGTAGGAACTTGGTGGAAAGGATCAGAAAGGGGAAAAACGGGAAGGGCAAAGAAAGGAAAGGTGTGGGTAGAAGTGAGGAGAACAGCAGATGTGGGTGTACCGGCTTTTTCAACCAATTCCAAACTTCTCCACGCTTTTCTAACTCCCCGCTAAAGAGTTAACCGTGCCTCTTCTCGGGAGGAGAACGAGCGCATATCTTTGGCGCTTGTTTTTTGGTTGCCATTACCCAGGCGAGGCGTGGGGTGAGAGGGGTGGCAAACGGCGGTGGTGGGGGTGAATTTGGGGAGGGCTTGACGAGCGGGCCGGCATGGGGGGGGGGGGGGAGAAAAGCCAGTTTGGGAAGCGGCGGTGGAACCGCAATCTCGGGAGTCCATTCTGTCCCTGCCGCCCCGTGATCCCCACAGCAATTAAAGGCAGAGAGAGAGAGAGAGAGAGGCCACAGGCGAGTCCAACAAATCACGCCCACGCCGAAGATGCACTCGGGCTTACCCGCAAATTCATTACGTTCTGTACGTAACGGAAAAGGTACCGAGAGGAGAAAAAAAAAAAGAAAAAGACGAGAGAGGCTGTAGGACGTGAGCTCCGTTTCCAGAATCCTCGAAGCGGCGGATCAGAGGGGGAGTTTCTGAGGTTCTCAACACGATCAGGAAGAATTTGATTTCACTTGTTACCCTACTTGAAAACTATTTCATTGCGAGTTATCACTTTCCCTGTCCTCTTCTGGTTTTTACTTTCACGACAGACCGTTGGCGGGAATAATAGGTCGTCATGGCACATCTGCACCGACCAGTAGCAGAGAAGACTCGTGGCCACGTTAGCCATCACGGGAGCAAAGGAGGAAGTCAGGTGACCTAAGCGCTGCCATTAGGGTTCATTAAGTTGTAGTGATGTAACGGAAAAGGGTGGCAAACACTCGAAAGGTCCGTCGAACTTCAACTTGTCTGGTTTGAGTTTGAGTTACCTCGCATGAGGGCGGCTGTGGCCGAGTATCAATTTATGTATTGTTCACATAAAATAAAGCGAATTCAGCTGGTTTGTGGAGCTCAGCTATGTGAGTAAATGTCACGGTGTCCGAGAGCTACTCGTGCAGCTTCCATTTTGTCAAAGTTGCTCTCTGTTTGTTTGTTTTTTTGGTATAAATCAATATTTGACTTTGATTTAAATCCTTTTAATCTGGTTTTACTTTTTCTTCTCGTTTTAAATGACCTCATAAGACTCATAACCTCGACATGGTTTTTTGGGTATAAATCAATATTTGAATTCTCACTCATGACAAAGAGTTTTTCTGTCTTTACTCTGTTGAATGTGACTCCTGGAAGTTATAATACTTCGGATGTTTTTTCTTCCTCCTACAAGCTCCGAAAGGACAAAAGAGTAAAAAAATAAATAACACCCTCATCTGACCACTCGCAAAAAAAAAAAAGAAGCAAAAAAACGATAGCGAGATTGTCTCGATCCCTCATCGTAGGATGATCCTAAATCCACATCACATCTCTCCTCACACCCCCGGTTTTCACATTAAGTCGAATATCGCCACTCACTCTGTTGCCGGGGCTTTAAAGCGGTGCCAGTGGCCACCCACTCCAACTCTTATCCCCTCTTCTTCCCCTCTCCTCCAATGTCCATCAGTCATTGTTTCTTTCCTATCCTCCTCCTCCTCCTCCTCTCTTCTCTTCTCCTCTCCTCTCCTCTCCTCCCTCCTCCCTCCCCCCCCACCCTCCTCATCCTCTCCATCCCCTCCATCCCCAACCTCTCTCGGCTTTGATCTTGATTTCTGACCAGGAAATATCTACCAAGGGGCCGTCCAGCTACAATAACATTCAATAAAAGAACACAGGGGTGGCTGAGACCGGGCTGCTGATAGTGGCACGATTTATGGGCCCCGCTCGCTTGTTTTTCCAACACCCGGGCACGCACACGCACATGCACACGCACATGCACACGCACACGCACATGCACACGGGTGTACACACCACCTTGCACTCATGCTACATATATTATTTTCTATTTATGAGTCGTGTATCATGTCTTTATTGTTATTTTTTTGTCATCAGTGGAGTATTAAAGGCCTTTTAAAAAAAAAAAAATAATTTTGGTATAAATTACAAAGTGCGTTGATTGTAACATTTGTATTTTATAGCATAAGAGATCATTTATTTGGTCGGTATCTTATTTTTAGTTCCTTCTTTGCATCTGGAGGTTCTCCTTTAGAGGATAAACTACTTTTTCTTGCTGCATTTTTGTTGGAGTGAAATATCTCAGATGTTTGGTGAGCTTTTTTGCTCCCCGACGCTTGAAGCACCGATGAATCGTTGCCTTTCATAGCACTCGCTGAGTCTTAATATGGTCATAACTTTGTCAAATATGGTTTTGTGCATCCAAATGTTCTCTCTCGGCAGGCAAACTTCCCCTCTCGTCTGTTCTTCCTTGACAAAATGATGCAGTAGCGGGAGGGGGGAAATATGAGCGATTTAAAGTCTGGGGGATAAAACCGGTTGGATTTGAAGGCACCTGGCACGCTGGCTGCCATCTGCCACATCAGGTGAAAGAGCCTCGAGGTTTTTTTTTTTATTCCTACAGAGGAAAAAAACAACAACTTTACATCTGCCACCCTGCTCGGGCTTTGTTTCCTTGATGTAAAAAATAAAGGCGCTTGCTTTGGCCTGAAGCAAACTACATCAAATCAAACACAGGCTGGGCTGTAGTTGTTGTTGACACTTGTCTCCAATCCCCTTTGTTCCAATGTCCATATCACCAGCCCACCGCACACTGACGCCCGTCCAAACAGGGGCTACAAATGGCTGCCGTCCCGCACTCTTTAACGCGGTGTGGGGACCGTGCACTGCTCCTCAGCCCGCTCTCAAAATCCGCTGTGACCGATGCCGTCCGACCGGACAAGAAAAAAAAAAAAAAAGACAGTGTCCCCCCCTTTACGCCTCAACCCCCGAGGGGGGGCTGGAACCGAGTGTGGAACGGCGCTACCCACAAACCACTGGGGTATCAGCCCCACCGTGCCCACACTCTTTTCGGGGCCGAAGCCGTTACGGGACGCACCTCCAGGGATTCGTTCCTCCCGTCCCCGCTCGCCGTCCCGCTGCGGTTATCTGCTCAGGGCCAGGGAGCAGGGACGAGCGTGGGATGGAGGGGTTGGACCAAGGGGTGTGTGTGTGTGTGTGTGTGTGTGTGTGTGTGTGTGTGTTGTGATGGTGGTGGTGGTGGGGGGGCAGCAGCAGCGATCCATTTTAGGACGGTGACGGGATCATCATTGTCTCTCGTCTCACCCTGTCACTTACCATTACCGAAACCACCGGCTGACATCCTGTATTTTTTTTTGTGCGTGTGCGAATCCGCCGAAAACTCTTCGGGATGTGTGGTCTTGGCATCGAAACTCGCCACACGCGCACTTTACAAGCGAGCGCGCACTCGTCCTCACAAAAACACACACACACACACACACACACACACACACACACACACACACACACACACACACACACACACACACAGACACACTGTCATCACTACGGGCGCCTCTCAGCAAAAAAACCTACACATCGGATTGTGAGCGGTGCAAGCTCCTTCTCAGCAGACTGTGTGTGGGAGGGACAGAGCCACAGGCGCTAAGTGTCTCTATAGCCCATGTGAAATCACATGTAGGCTGCGATGAGCCTCCAACCAAACCCAGGCACAATCACACGGAGGGAAAAAACACAGAGGCAGAGAAGGGGGGAGCTTTAGAAGACCACCAAGGATAGCGGCATGGCACAGGGATGCCTGGGCTGTCTTGGTGTTAAGGCCTTTTTCTTCACTGTTCCAAAGTATTCACCACTTAAAACAGATTAAGAGCTTGGGGAATAAACAGGCCCCCGATGCTACGAAGTAGGGGGGAAAAACACAGGAGGAGGGTTTCGGGAATTAGAGAGCAGGACGAAAAGGAGAAAAAGAAGCCTTTCAGGGAGATAATGCCTTCGAGAAGCAATCAGGATTGTTCCAATATTAAGGCACTTGTGATGAAACCGATGAATAGATGAACAAAAGGGGGGAGGAGGCGGGGAGAGGGTGTGTGTGTGTGTGTGTGTGTGTGTGTGTGTGTGTGTGTGTGTGTGTGTGTGTGTGTGTGTGTGTGTGTGTGTGTGTGTGTGTGTGTGTGTGTGTGTGGGGGTGGGGGGTAGAATAGAGGGTTTGGATTGCTTCATGGGAATCTGGACAATTTTTTTTTTTTTTGTCGAGAGCTGTTCAAAAAGCTCAGTTTTGGACCCAAATGAATAGATAACAGTCACATGGTGTGTTTTTTTTTTTTTTTTTTTTTTTTTTTTTTTAATGTTTGTTGTCCAATAACATCTCTTAACTCTGTCTTTGAACTAAAAAAAAAAAAAAAAAAAAAAAAACGCCACCCAAAGTGAATCCCCGAGGCGGCGTGGTCAGCCGGTTTTCTGTTGGTCTTGGCTCGGGGTTCGGAGACGGTGGAGGTGGATGTGGGCGATGAAGCCTCGCCAGCACGTCCCCGTCCTCTCGCTCCACATCGTTTCCCTCTCCGGTGTCCGTCGGGAACGCCGAGAGTGGGAGCACGCCATCAGATTACACTCTCGTGCATCGTGAGTCTCTTCTAATGGTTGGATATTTTTGGCCCGTTATTAGTCCGGATCTGAACCACTTTCCATATAATGGGTGTGATGCTCTTTTAATGCATCAGTCAGTCGAGGTGTGCCATATTGTGTGGGGCCACAATAGTTATCAGTATAACTTTTATAAAAATGTTCCCACTTGTTGACGTGGTATGAAACTATGTTTGAGCTACTGTTGTTGTTGTTGTTTACAAACTAAAGCACGAACATCATATTTGCCGTCCCATTTATTCCAATGTATAAAACTAGAACGCTTATTTGTGTTGCAGTCATATCGTCAAGAATATTATTTTAGGGCATTATAGCACACGGGTTGGTGTCGGTATAAGAAAAAGGGCAGACAGAAGCTTGAATGTTGTTTCCGCAAAGTCAATAACTTCCTCCGTCTAGACGCTTTATCGTGCTCGTTTCACGGCCATTTATCACACGCATATCGAACATCTGTATTAAAAGCGGTATGATTATTTGTTAGGTTTGTTTATTGCCATTTGGATCCCTTGTTCGGTTAGTTTCACAAGTTGAAGTTGACTGATAACGAAGCGTGAAGGCAAAACAAATGAATCGTGTGCTGATCTGAAATGAAAACCGTTTAAATGGAACTACATTTGAGGCGTCTCGTTTATATAAAGAATATTTTTGGGTGCCCGGGCCAGTAAAAGTATTGTTTTATTTTCTGTACAGTCAAATTAAACTGAACATAATTGGTTATTTGACGAATTGTCCAAAGGAGAAGACTCGATGTAAGAATATATAGACAGAATTCAACTATAACTCACAAGGACGAAATTCAAACTTCATATTCATATTTGAGTTGATTTCAGTACCTCTGTATGGACTCTTGTATTTGTACTCGCGGCACAAACTTTCGTATTGAATCCAAAAACCATCACTCTTAACATCATCCTTTATAAAGCCAGTTAAGTTCAAACCCCGAAACTTTGGGACTCTGGTTGTGACTTTCTGCTGTGGTCAGCATGCTCTCACAGACGCACATCAACCGTCAGGGGATGTGATAGAGAGAGAAAATAAAATAAATCAAAACCGGATCGGATCTCGGCCAAAAGAAAAAATGTCGTAATGAAAGCTGGGAGTTTTTTGAAGCGAGCCGCGCACTCAGATCAACAAAAGAGAACGAGACAGTGAGAAATTGAGGGGGAGGCCGTGAGAGTGAGTGAACAAAGTGAACGTTAATCCCTCATCGATTCAGTCATGCTTTTTTACCAAAAAAAAAAAAATGATTTCATTTTTTCCGGGCATCGGGGGGAGACTACAGAAAAACACAGTCGTCCTTTTAAAATAACATTTAACTAAATTGCCATAATGATGGTGATGATGATAATTGGAAAATGCCACCAGGGAGTACGGTGGGCGTCATTGTCCCCTATCTTCTCCCCCCCACCCCCCACCCCCTTATCCACCTCCTACTGGTTTGATTTGCACAAAAAGATGTGAGCGGGAGGAAGATGATTACCATAACAAACACAGTTTGCAGACGCACACTTCCCCGGGGAAGTGTCAATCTAAGTGGAAGAGTATGTTGACATTTATAACCATCTGGAGGGGACACGGTCGCTATTTCTCAGCTGCTTAACTTCAATTAGGGGAAAGGAAGGGTGGAGAAGGAGAGGGGGGCAAAAAAAAAGAAGGGGTGGGTTGGTGGGGGGGGACGGAGACGACTTGTTACCCGAATGGTTAAGTGGCGGTAGAATAAGTGCTAAAGGGGGGAAACACATTTATGGGTGTCTCCTAAAGAGTTGGCATTGTGTCCGGGCCTTTGTGGCTTCACATTGATGGAGGACTGCTGATGGCTATAGGAGATTATGTATTGACGGAGGATGTTAATGTGGACCGGGGCTTGCTTTCTTTTTTTTTTTTTGTGCGCAAAGAGCGATTACACTGGCGAGGCCTCACACTGCCTCCAAGTTTTACATCCTTTCTTCTGAAAGCCAAACAAATACCTCACACCTTTCTCTTTTTTATTTTTTTTTAAGGTCAGTGTCAGAAAGAAAGTGCCGCCCAATATTCAAAAAAAAAAAAAAAAATATTGAGATGGTAGATCCCGGCGGACAGGACAGAGAAAGAAAAGACGGACGGACGGGGAAAAGGGGGGTTGACTCCAATAATAAAATGATGAAGAGGAAAAAAGGTCCTATTGGACAGGAAATAAAGTGTGCTGTCAGTCAGTGGCGGCGGCGCTGCCAGAGTCACATCTCCCAGGTTATTGCTTATTGTTTACTCCCCTCCGAAAAGGTTAGAGGTCACGGCGACCACATCTATTTTTCCTCTCCCACCCACTCGCCTCATTCTTCTCCGAGCACCAGGAAGGAACAAAGAGCCGTGAAAGGGAGGGAGAGAGATGTGTGTGTGGTTGGAGGGCGAGTTGGTGGCGGCGGCAGCAGCAGCAGCAATGGTGGATGGGGATGGGGGGAGGAGGGGGGAATTAGAAAAAAAATATAGAAAGGGAGAGCAGCGATCAGACAGCGCTGATAAGGAGAGGAGGCAGGGGCGGGGTGTTGCTGTGAGCTTTTGGGGGGGGGGGGCAGCGGTGGTGTGTGTGTGTGTGTGTGGGGGGGGGGGGATGATGTGTGTATTCAACTCCGGGCTGACTCCTCTTATGCTAATACAGCCAATTTCCTCTTTTATTTCATTTCTGGAGCCGAAATCTGCGATCTGCGATAAGGTTGCCGTGGCGACCGCCTGTTCCCCGGGCGGATGCGGGCAGCCGTGTGATGGAGATGTGTAAGTCGGCGGGAGCAGCAGGGAATGAATAATTTAAAACTCCACCAAGCTGGAGAGATAAGAGGAGAGCAGGGCTGAGGCCTCTCGCTCGCTCGCTCGCTCTCTCTCTCTCTCTCTCTCTCTCTCTCTCTCTCTCTCTCCCTCCTCTCTCTCTCACACTCTCACACACACACACACACACACACACACACACACACACACACACACACACACACACACACACACACACACACCATCCCTCTCCCACAATCCATCTCTCCACCTCACCCTTTCTAACTCTCCATCCCTCCTTCCCTGTGCCCCCCTCTCTCCCCCCCGCCCCTCCTCCCCCCTCCTTTCTCTTTCTCTTTCTCTCTCTGGACATCTAAGGCTTCATCCTCCAAAGCAAAGCTGACCTCCAAGGTCAAGGGCATGATGGGTAATTGAACCGGTGGTTTGGGGGGGGGGAGGAGGGCTGCTAACGGGGGGCCCACGGATGATACAGCAGAGACAAGGCGGTGGATGATGATGATGATGATGATGATGGCGGCGTTGGCATTGGAAGAGGAGGAGGAAGGCCCAGCGCTCGTTTCTCCTCCTGCTCGATTTTTAAACGTGATGAATCCTGAACCGCCGTCGCTCCTCCGACTGCCAAGTGCGCGAGCGTTCGGCGAACTTCGAGTTAAGCCCACTTGGCTCGTGTCATTCTTACATTAGTCAGTCGAACAACAGCCACTCTGCAGCGAACAATGGCCCAACACTTGAATGTAAAACATGCCTGGAGTAGTGGAGTGTTCCAGCTCAATGGTGCTCCTGTGTAAACACACTGGAGCTCCTCCTGACACAGTATCTTCAGATGTGTGTGTGTGTGTGTGTGTGTGTGTGTGTGTGTGTGTGTGTGTGTGTGTGTGTGTGTGTGTGTGTGTGTGTGTGCGTGCGTGCGTGCAGCAGGTGAGCTACTTGGTTTTTTTTAAGGACCACATCAACTGTAAACACTTTTAAGCTCTTAGAAAAACATCTGTTGCTGATTTATTCAGTGCGTCCGAGTTTTGATGTTTAATATTTGTATTTGTAAAGTCATTTAAAGATAAGCAGCAGTAAGCACTACTAATACTACTACTTCTACTACAACAACGCAGTAAGCACTGAACTGAGTATACATTGGCATTCACTACCTATTATGATGTTTATGAGCAGTTCAGGATTTTACACACATTTTGGTCATCACGAATTGTTATCTGCATTGACTTAACCACCTTAACAATATTAAAATTTTAAGTCAATATTTGCTCCCAAATGCTGCTTATAATAATCCAATAAATCGATAAATGTAACAAGGATTCTCTTAAAAAGGAGAATTCTGGGTTACGAGTCTAATCGTAAAAGCGGATTATGTTTTTAAAAAGTACACTACTTTCAGTTAAGTTTAAAAACTTGAATCCGAGCTTTTTATATTTTTAGTATTACTAGTAACTTGGTACTTTAAAGTTAAAGACCTGCGTGTTTCTATGTCACAACACACCAGAAAACCCAAAACCTGTTGCCGTTTCAGTAAAAGAGTTGTAAACTGTCCGTTTGACCGGATCACCTTCGATCTGATCAGATCGTTTCAGTCGCATGTTTGGAAGATGTTCTCTAAAGTCACTGAAGACCAAATGAGGTCATCAAAAAGGTGAATTACATCCGTTCATCTCAAAATAACTCGTTTTTTTTTTTTTTTTTTTTTTAATTCGAGGTTCCTGGAGGTGACCACGTAGGTCGAGGGCTCGTCCACCCAGTGTGTGTGTGTGTCTATATATATATATATATGTGTGTGTGTGTGTGTGTGTGTGTGTGTGTGTGTGTGTGTGTACGTTACATCCTCGACTCCTGTCTGTCTGGCCCCGCCAACCTGTTTTCATTCCACAGCGGTGTAGTAGCAGCGAGGCTTTATTGCCATGGAGATAAACCAGGGCTCTAAACACCCTGCGGGTCACGTCCAGGTGAGGGGTTCACAGCGAGGTGTGGCTGGTCCCCCCTCCTCCTCCTCCTGCTCCTCCTCCTCCCTCCTCCCCTCCCCCCGGGTGTACGGACCTGTCCTTAAAAAGACACAAGTGGAGGGGAAAATCGGAACAAAAAAGCTGATTCATAAACAAGCCACACAGGGTGCCCGCACAGGTAATCTCAGCCCAAGCGTGAAGCCTTCATCCCCGTGGCGCCAGGAGGCAGCTCGCCCCACCACACACACGCACACGCACACGCACACACACACAAAGTTGGGTGGAAAAAAAAAACCCCAACAACCCCAAAACAACGTGCTTCAGCTGCACCTTTAACATTTAATATCTTCACCTGATTATTAAGCTTCTCTACACTGCTTGATATTGTGTTAATTTACACAATATATCCCCCCTTTGATTTATAAAGCCATTTTAGTTGCACAGCCGGTTGCACGGTTTGTTTCATCTGAGCCGAAGATCTGGGTCCCACATCCTCCGAGCTCTTCACATCAAGAGAGGAGAGGTTGGGTGGGGATGGGGTTGGGGGGGTGGAGGGGGAGGGGGACAATAACTTTATTTTGTCTGCCAAGTGCAGCATCTCGCATTCCTGCATCGTGCGAGGAGACGCCGAGGACAACACGTACAACCTCAGCAACAAACACGCACAACAAACTGGAGATGCAAAGATCTAAACCAGCCCCGCAGTTCCTCCGTCGGACACATGGTGGCACTACGTACTTAGTGGAGCCCTGCGGCTCGGGTTCCCTCCATCCTGCCTTGAACATAAGAGTCCCACCAAGCAGAACAGGGGTAAACACACACACACACACACACACACACACACACACACACACACACACACACACACACACACACACACACACACACACACACACACACACACACACACACACACCTAGCAGATACTCCAGATTGCATTGATAATACTGAAAATATTGGCCCATAGAAATAATACAACACAGTGATAACAGAATGCTATCTGGTTTGATCATGATACCACAACTAAACGCAAGCAGAATATCAACTCTCGCAAAACAAGAAATAAGAAACTGGGGCCTCACATCACCGAAATGACAAAATAAAACAAGACTGACATCCTCTATCTGACACGAGTGAAACCCGGGAGCTCCAAAAAAAAAAAAGCCCGACGCGGGCCGATGAAAATTACACCCAGTTTTTTGAAAAGCAAAAAAAAAAAAAAAAAAAAAAAAGTGGCGTTTCAGCTCCTCTCTGTGAAGCCATGTAAATAGAGCAGTTTTAAGAGGCTTTCAGGGGCTGCGTGCGAGCAAATATGATTTCATTAAACAGGATATGAGCTCTCTTTTCTGATGGCGCTTAATCTAGATTAAGGTTTGTCTGGGATATTCACAAATAGATGTGGGATGGAAAATCAGGCAAATTAAAACACACACACACCAGTCATCAAATCTATTCAAACAGGGTCAAAATATAGAGGAATTTCTGCTCTTCATTATTATTATCTCTTTAATTAAATTATTCCCAAATTATTTCTCTGTTAAAATTGTAATCTATATAAAGGAATAATAATAATAACTTTAATATATTTGTTTTAAATGAGGAGATTTGCCTGCATGGGATGCACATCAATCTTTTTTTTTTGTTTTTGTTTTGAAAGGCACTGGTAGATTTACATTTGTTTAATTATGGAAGCTTGCGATCGTCTATCTGAACTGCGAATGTGGAGAAAAAAGAATTGTGGCGGGCCTCAATTAAATCTGATGTTAATTAAATCTGATCTTGTTTTGTGTATTAATCAAGCGGCAATTTTAATCTAGTGAATACACAGACTGTAATAAGAAATGTGGATATAGAGGGAGAGCAAGAATTATTTTAATTTCATGCTTGTGATGAATGGTTTTTTTATTTATTTATTTTTTTATATATTTTATTTAGCTGAGTTGCATTAGTTCCTAATCTCTCCTTCACCCCCCAAACCCCACACCCCACACTATCACCCCCACCTCCCCACTCCTCACTTACTCCGTCTCTCTTTATGCAATCTGAGCATCAGATTCATCCAGTGCTTAAAAAAAAGTCTGCACACATATAAAGAGAAAAGGGGGGAAACAGCCTGCATGAACAGGCCCTGTATTCAGTGAGGTGTCTTAGAATAACTTCCTGGTGAGTTATTATGTGGAGAAGTCTTCTGTGGAAAGCCTGTTTAAAATGAATATTGATGTACGAACGCTAATATTTCATTTATTTCCCCACCTCCCCCCTAAAAGAGCGCAAAGAATGGAGGCTTATTTGCATGGAAGGTTTTTTCTTTTTAAATAGTAAAATTCTCCATTTATCTTGAACTTAATGTGGATTTGTGTTTGTGCATCTACCTCCGAGTGTGTGTCAGTGAGTGTGTGTGTGTGCGCGTGTTAATTATGTTTACATCAGCATTAAACTGCGCCCTTATCAGATGTACTATTCCTTTTCAGAGGCGGCTTCTTGGTAGAGTGACACCAGAGATAAGTGGGAAAATTTACTCTGTGGTCAGCAACTCTTTCCACAGATACACACAGTGACACACACACGCACGCAGACACACACTTTATTTCCTGCGGTTATTTTAAGCAAACGTTCCTCCTGAATGCAGAGATAGGGAGAAAAACACAACCTCTATCCAAACCACATTAGGCTAATTAACAAACTCATTTAAAGCCGGAGAAATATTGATTGCCATACATTTGGAGACGTAGAGAGGATGGAGGCGGCGGCGGTGGCGTGGTGGAGGAGGAAGTCAGGGGAAATAAATAAATAAGAGTGTGGCAGGTGTATGTAAATTGTTTGTTGGCAATGGAGAAATTTAAATTACAGTTCAATCAGAGAGGAGGAGAGAGGGGGAAGAGAGTGGTGAGCACCCTGTGATTTCCCGTCTCCACGCTTAGTTGATATTTCACTGGGTGAGGATTGAGCGCTACGGGTGCATTTCACACCCTGAATGAGAAAGGCAATCTCGCTCAGCCGACTAGAACAATAATTAGAATGGAGATTAAATAAAAATAATTAGAAAAAGTTCATCTAGTTTTGATGTATTAATTATTCCGCCCCTGCTTTATTCCAAGTCTAATTATCTGCTTCAGTGAAAATGCCAAGATTTTCTGTGAGTCATAAAAAATTACATTCATGTAATTATGTCAGCAATTTGGGGGGAAGTCAGCTAAGCAGAGCGTCGGCTCTCTGCCCCCCCTTTGCCCCTCCCCAACACTTCCCCCCTCCTGTTTAAAGTAAGTAACTTCTAACTACTTATAACTTATAAGTTAATACAGTCCCCTTTCAAGCCAGGGGTATAAATAATAGAATGCAATGGGAGATTATTTACTCTTTAAATGAGGAGCTGCTCTCCCAGCTCCCCGACACTTCCCGCCTTCACACTCACATGCTCCGCACACCACAATGAAAACAAGACGACTTTTTATCCATTCTTGGTCAGTAGATAATAATTTGCATATAAATGGAAATATTTATTGTGACAAAAAAAAAAAAAAATACGGAAAGGGAGATGTAGGAAGTAATATGCTCATTTTTCAAAAACTCATGGGGCCCAACTGTGATATCTGTATTTTAGGAGTCAAGCAGTTTAAAAAATAAGACGAACTGAATCTTTAAAAAAAGAAAAAAAAAAAAAGAAAGAATAAATAAATAAATATCAGGAGAAGAAAGGGAGAGGGGAGCCGAGGGAACCTTTTAAGATGTTTACTACACAAATGGAGTCTCCAGAGAAGACGGCGTCGTGATGAAATTTGAGAGATAGCTGTCGACATTCTGTACTTTTCTCCTGGCTGTGTAGATGGAGGCAGGCAGGCTGGAGGACTAAGCTGTAATGACTTCCCTTCCTCTACCTGACTCACCGGGGGAAACCAATAAAGTTATAAAAATAAACTGTACAGATGTGGAAAATGTATTACCAAGATAGGAAATAGGTGACTACACTTGAAAGGAAAATCGAATATTGAAGTTGCACTTCCAAATAAAAAAAAAGAGGGTGCTAAAAAAGTGAAGGTAAGAACCTTTAAAAAAAAATTACAAATGCAAATGTAAACACACTTTACATTGACTTTATTCAAAGTGTAAGGTGATACATAAAAGTGAGGATATCTTTTAACATTTTTTTTTTTTGATAAGCCACACAAGGTTGTCATGGAAATGCGAAACCCCCCCCCCCCCAGCTTTACACAGTAATCAGTCGGACCGGGCGCTTTGAAATGCAGAAAATACAGAATTTCATGTTTTTGGAGGAAAATTCATGGTTCAAACATGTTAAAGGGGAGGGTGTGGGGGGGGGGGGGCTCTCATTGCAAGTCAGGTTTGTTAGTTCTGTCGGCTCTTTTTTGAAAGTTAAATTGCCATTCATGAGCACCTTTTTTAAAAATGGGCTGAACTACAAAAGCCTTAGAAAGTGCCGACTTTTCTATTCATCTATAATGTTTGGATTCATAAAATTAGAGCCGGCGTGGCGCAGTAGCTGTGTGCACTGATGGGTGAGTGGGGGGGTGTCCTTCTATGTGGAACCAATATGCATTGGAAATAAAATGCGTGTCACCGTATGTACCCAGCGCAGATGTGATTGTGGAAGTGTGGATGCATGTTAGCCCAAACTGATTGAAATCGATAGGAAACAGGATGCGGTGCAAAATATTACACAGTCGGCCGTTCTGGTACAGCAGAGATGTTAGCGTGCTTGCTTCCCATGTAATGGCTTCACATGAGCATACATACATATGAAGCCCCACAGCAGCGAGCTCCCAGCAGATAAGGAGGGCCGAAGCTCTTTGACTTTCCATTTCCTTTTTTATTTTCCCCCGTCAGGGTTCCTTTTCTACACGCTCTTGATTCAGATGATTTACCCAAGTTTCGACAGTTTAATTTTACATGTGAGTGGGGGGGGGGAGGTAGTGATGGAAAAAGGTAAAATTGTGTGCTTTGGTTCAAAAATGTGTATTTTCAGATGGAAAATGTGTAAAAACAACTTTTTCTCAGAATTTGACTCATGTTTCAGCTCTGAAACTGCAGAGTTTTGAGATTAATAACCAAGAGACACACAGATTTGAGTGTTTTTGCAATCGTAGCCTCTTTTGAGAATTTGACATCTTTGACGGATGAAGTCAAGGTTTTTTTTTTTTTTTTTTCCTTTTGCTCGATTTAACTGTTTAATCGTCGTCGGAGTGAAAAAAAATGTGCAGCAACAAAAACGAAAAACACCACTGAAATACTAAAAGACTGCGTTGAAGATTTGAATTGAGAATCGCTGTATGTGTCAATCATAAAACTAGCTGTCTTTGTGCAGGAAGTAACAACGACCCAGGTTCAGATATTTGACAAATGACCAACGCCGCCCTGATATACGGGCAAACCGACATCCACCTTTACCTGAACGCACGTTTTGATCTGATGCACAAAACCATCGATTATCTCTCGTTGTTGTTGATTTGTTTTACACACTTGAAGAAGCATTTTGAGATATTTTCTGTTCCTCATCATGTGCAGACCTCGTCAGTTTTTTCTTCTCTTTCGGCCCTCTATCTGCCTCCTGCATCTGCTGAGGAGACACCATGTAGGAGAGGTGGTTATCCGGCCCTGATCAATGCAAGCAGGAAACATACTGATTAGAATATGAACAAGACCGCAGCGAGGGGAAAATATGGCCGCACGCACACACAAACACATACGCAACAGAAGCAGTCCGAGCAGACTTCTTTTTGCGAGACGTCCTGCTTTTTTTTTTTCTTCTTCTTCTTCTTCTTCTTCTTCTTCTTTCTTTCGCAAAAACATATAAGTCCTCTGATTGAATTTCACAGTTTTGACCGCACGCAGGAGAATTTACTTTTTAATATTATAGGAACGAGCCAGAGTGTCATTCCCTCGCAGCTTCAGTCACTCAGGATTTGAGTCAATAGGAAAAGTCAGAGAGACGCACACAAATTTACAAGCAAGTCCATTTTCTAGAAAAGAAGAAGCTCCCATTTACCTTCAGAGCGGCTCCTCTTGCTTTGAGAAGCAGCCGAGTGTGTTCAGGTCTCCTCTGCATTGTTAAAGGTAATGTTGGTTAGGTTATTTTTTTTTTTTTTTTAAAGAACTCCAGGAGCTTAACTGCACTTCTACCACCATTGTTGACGTTTTAAACGCTTTTAAACATTTATGCCGGAGACACAATACAGGACTTGAATGGGCTCTGAAACTGGTACTTCCATTTATTTATTTATTTTCCTACTTGGGGAGCATTGTTGATGACATGTGGTCTCTGTAAGCCACTCGCTCACTTTTTTTTTCTAATATGTGCACTCACTATTTGGGTTTCAGTTATAGCCACCTTCAATCCACCAGCTGTGTGCCTTTTACTGTTCATCTGCACCACAACCAGAGATGCCTTTAATCCAGTTTGGCTTGTTGTCGTCAGCACGGTTCAGTATTTTGCTTTGCATGTTTGCAGTTTGACTTAGCAGAGCCTTATCTAAAACCTATATTTCCTCCTCTATACATCAGATGTTCAAAACTAGGTACTTTCATTGTGTGCATCCCTGGTTGATGGTATCGACATATTAGGATTTTGCTGACCTGCTAAAAGAAGTGATGACACTTTAACAGAACTTGTCTGGTGTTAACTTCGGTTTAGATGTAACTTAAGAGATTAGCTTTGGTTTCTGTGTGTGTGTGTGTGTGTGTGTGTGTGTGTGTGTGTGTGTGTGTGTGTGTGTGTGTGTGTGTGTGTGTGTGTGTGTGTGTGTGTGTGTGTGTGTGTGTGTGTGTGTGTGTGTGTGTGTGTGTGTCTTTTGCGCGGCCTAGGAAGTAATTGTGACAATACTTCTCTGCATTAATGCCATTCTGGGACTTGTTTGTCATCATATTTTGTCCATATTGTTTCTATTCCGTGAATTTGTTGTTGGCAATAAATAAAAAATTTCTGTTCAGGCAACAAACTTGATATGTTTTTTTGGTGGACATTTTATTGAATATTTAAACCTTGCATAGATGATGAAGATATGACAGGAAGTATAATGATAAAGTAACGTTCCTCCCTCGTATGCAACAAACTGGACAAAAACCTACTTAATAAATAGAATTTACTGCATAAAGAGAGACGGTTTGAGGAACTTGCGACCTGTTAGGGTCTCTGGTGGGACAGCGGGGGGTGCCCACTAATAGTAAGGTTGGGGGTTCAAACCCAGTGTTCTCCTACTCAAGTGGCCTCGGCCAAGACCCTGAACCCCAAGTTTGTTCTCGATAATAGGCGAACACCTCGCATGGTTGCTCTGCATTTGGGAATGTGTGTATCGATAGGTCGGATGGGAAGCAAACATTTTAAAGCCCTTGGAGTCCGTTGAGGTAAAAAAAAAAAAAAAAAAAAGGCGCTCGACAAGTGAAGACCAATTATTTTAACATATTGGAAAACACAGTAGAAAATAGGCCTTTAAATCAGCAATTTGAAAATTTGGCTTTGATTAAAACACACTTGACCACCAACTGGATTTCAGGTACACACACACACACACACATACACCTCGATGTTTTTTTGTCTTTGGTAGAGCAGGTTGTTGACCACCTAAATGCCTCTAAATGTTTGGGCCAGCACCTCGCATGGCAGCCAGCTGCTGTCAGTGTGGACTTAAGAATGTGCATTTTTTTTTTCTCTCTCTCTCTCTCTCTCTCTCTCTCTCTCTCTCTCTCTCTCTCTCTCTCTCTCTCTCTCTCTCGACCACCAAAAATCTTGCTTAATATGACACAAAACGCCGGACAAACAGGGAAACGTCTGTGTAGGGAGTCTTCTCTCCGGCGGACAACCGTCACCTCTGAGGCCGCCTCGGCTTCCCGGTGGGAATGTCCGAATGTGTACATTGGTGTTTGTGCAAATATGCGTGTGTGTGTGTGTACGTTAGCTATTAACCGCATGAAGATGCAGATTAAAGGAGGAAAGCCGTACAAGCCCTGGTCAGCGAGTTGTGTTGACTTGCCTGCGGCCTCCGGCGAGCACTCTGCTGGTTAGCCTGAGATCGTGCAGCAGGGCCAGGATAAACATGTGGTTCAACGCATGTGAGATATTGGTACAAGTAAAATGTAGAGAGAATTTTTATTGCAATTAAAGTTAGACTCCTGAAAAGGAGCTGTGTTTGTTGATTAAAAGGTCAAAGTATCAAATGAATATCAGTAAAAGTGTCATCGGCGCGTAACTGTTTGGATCCCAGTTGGCTTTGTCGATGTCTAATTTGAATGCAAATACATAAAAAATAAAAGACCAAAATAAAACTGCCTTTTCCACAGCCTCACTTCCTGGCCCATGCCAAACAAACATGACCATTATTTTCTCAAAAATACCCATTAACAACAATCAGCGACCCCATAAACTCCCCAGTCGAGCGTCCAACAAAAACACAGCGCAATCAATCCAATTTCTCTTCACAAAAAAACAATAAATTACTGCCAACTGTTATTATTGTTATTATTATTATTATTATTAGCGGCACCATTTGGACTGCTTACAAACCAGAATCCAAAGATCATATCTGGAAAGTCAACTTCCTGTTGTCGAAACCTGCTGTTCTGTTTTCTGTTTGTATTGTTTTTCCAAGCAGCAATCTTTTTAAAAAAAATTTTTTATCGTATTCCGGGTTCGGAGGCAAGTTTTAAAAACCTTAAAAATGTGCCTTTCATCAGGAGGTTTCACGGCAGATTTCTGACTTGAGTCCCGATAGAGTGCAGTGTTTGCTTTAGATCGCTATTTCAGGCTGGTTGTCTTTGGCCAACAGAAGGCGCCAAGTGGGGGGATCGAAAAGAGGGGCCTATCAATTACTGACCTCAATAGTCAACCTCCTGACTCATTTGGACTCCCATTTTCTACACACACACACACACACACACACACACACACACACACACACACACACACACACACACACACACACACACACAGCGCCACAGGTTAAGTCTGGGGTTTTGGAAAGATCCCAGGGTGAACATTAATTTTTTAATGCATTTTGGGTCCCGTGGGGGCTGTCCTCAAGAGTAGGCCACATGGGACCACTCTGCCAACTCTCATAATAGGATTTAGTGACTGTGTAGTATTTGAATGTAAGTGTGTGTGCTGAGGACTCCACATCTTTTGCTGTTAAAATGTTTGTCAGTATAAACAACACTTTCTCCTCCTTCTCTTGATTTCCTTTTTTTTTTTTCCCCCTTCCTTGATACCATAACTTATGTGTGTGTGTGTGTGTGTGTGTGTGTTTTAACGTCTATTCCAAAAGGAAAATAAAGCCGACATTAATTAGCAAGGTTGAGTTCCTCCTCTCGGAGGTTTGTTATTGCTATGTCTGAAGCGGGAAAAGGAGTCCGACGCCTAATTGATCGACAGGCTCTCTGGGACTCCGTAAAGATAATCAATATTGACACATGTTTTCCGTCCTCACCATAACTCATAAACATCTGTACGCAGGCGGCCGCACAACCGCCTGTGTGTGTGTGTGTGTGTGTGTGTGTGTGTGTGTGTGTGTGTGTGTGTGTGTGTGTGTGTGTGCGCGTGCGCCTGCGCCTGCGGCGGCCAAACAAAAACAACCAGCGTGTTCAAATTTAGACTGGAGATGAAATGGAAAATGTGGGCTGAGACGAGCTTCTGACCTCAGCGGGTTTTTAAAACTGCTGATTCTGGATCCTGATAAGTTTGGATTAAAAATACAGATAGAAGTTCTTCTTTTTTTCTTTTTTTTTTTTAAACCATTATCAAAAAGTAGACAAAGGAAGGGATCCCACTGAATTCCCACTGATCTCCCACTTGTTTGTTTTTTTTCATTATTAAAACGGTTGTGTTGAAGACTTTTTTTTTCGTGCATAATTGTCCGGTTAGCTTTTTCCACTCTGCTTAACTCCACTTGATCTTTTTGGTTTTCCATTGAGTAAAAGTTGTGGATATTATCTGGTGCTATGTTTGGTATCACCTCCACTGAGGTTCCAAGTGAGCTAAAACGAGACAAAAAAAAAAGTGTTGTGAAATCACTTAAGAGACCACTCGTTGCTACCGTAGTGGCCGCAATTTAGGTTTTCATTTATTGGACTATGAGATTATCGGCAACCTGCAAAAAAAAAAAACACAAAAAATAAACGTGTCGTGGTGACATCATAGCAGTTTCATACGCCGGTTGCTATATTAATGATACTGCGTTGAGGGTATACTATCTGCAGTGGGAAACAAATCCAGTAAAGGTAGCTAATATCAAAAGCAAAGTACAGTCAGGTAAAGTAGATCTTGTACCGGCAGTGGAGAAGGTGGTAAAAGGACAATTCAGGTCCCAACCCTCTTCATATTAAGAGCTGATTCTGTCAAGTCGACATTTCTCATATGGGAATAAAACAGAAGGTCAGTTAAAAAAAACACTTGAGAGATTGCGAGAAACTAAATTGCCTTTTTCTCATACCCTTGTGATTGGTAATAAATATGCAAGAAGGCCGGGGTTAAGGATTAGGGTTTGGTCGCCTGCATACCAACCAGTTGCATGGTGGACATGCAGGCGTTTAGTCTTTGCCTTAAAATAGTGTTTTTAAACACAAGCCCATCAATCCAATCAATATATAGGCCGAAGTTTTTGTCAAGTTTCTAACGTTCGTCATTGAGGTTTGGTGGAGCGTTGTGGTGCTACGACGTCATCAATATGTTGTTTTATTGGCATTTATACATACTTCTGGATAAATTATGGCACCATTCTTACTTGTGGCATTGCAATTCTTGAATTTTAAACAAATTGAAACGGTCTCAACAGCATAATTTAATGAGTTTTTTTAATTTTTTTTATTTTAGTCTGCTGGTCTCAACTCTTCCTGACTGCCACACATGTAGGACAACAACAACAACAACACAATATGGCAGCAGTTTAAAAAGCAGAAGGTCAGGGTCTCGGTGGCGCAAGGGGGCGACGAGGGAAAAAGAGCATTTGGGTCACTGGGCAATTACCAACACTCTCCATCACAATAAATGGAGCCGCACATACCCCCGCCTTCCCCCCCACGACCCCACATACTACCCCTCTCAATTAATGCATTAGAGGGGTCAGAGGTTATGTAAGCACCATCCTCTCTGCCAGAACGTGGGGCGGGGTGTCGTAATCCAGGAAGTGTGGTGCTCAAAGCTGATTGGTTGCACGTAAATGTTTAGCTTTATATGTCAAAAAAAAAAAAAAAAAAAAGAGGAGGTGAGGAAAGTGCTGCGCTGGGTGAATTTCGATGGTCGTAGTACCCGTTTTATTGATATAAATATATATATATATATATATACATATAGAATACATCTTTCGTAACAGTTTAGCGTAAAGAAAGGCATGAATTAAAAAAAAAAAAAAAAGAAATAGCCGTGACATACAACTGGTTTACGCTAAAACAGACTCCCTTAGTATTTGAAAAATAATATACATCCTTTTTATAATAAATGGCTCATACCGTGAATATTTCTGTGACGGCAACCGTTGCAGGATATATTACACGTGCTACCTGTACAACCAGTTATAATCCCACCAGCTTAACGGAAATTGTAAGTAACTGAAGTTTTGTTTGGATAGGGGGCCCTGTAACAGGAGGGGAAGGCAACACAAACTCACGCACCGTACCGCGCACATAAAAGCCCCCTCTGTTTATTTATTCAAACGGTGGTATGAATGGTGCATTATGGGGGCTTTCATCTGTCAGGTAAAGGTGTAACGCTCTTCTTCTTCTTCCTCTGCCTTTTCTCTCCCTCTGTGTTTCTGTTCGGAGAGGTTTTAAAGCGAGAGCACCGCCAGTCGTTGCGCCTCGGGCCAAATTCCACATTCATGCTGAACACACACACACACACACACACACACACACACACACACACACACACACACACACACACACACACACACACACACACACACACACACACACACACACACACACACACACACACACACACACACACTGCACTAGTTAAAGCTTTCTAGGAAATGCGAGTTGACCTCTCCTTTCCTCACCGAACTACCCCGTAAAGAGGCGAAGGGAAGCCGAGCCCGTGATACGATGGGTCATAAAAAGGTTTTGCGACGCCTGTTAATCCCTTTTGTTTCTGACCATTTTCACCATGTCGTGTACTCGCCAATAATTCATGAGCTGTCACCACATATTTGTGAGAGACAGACTGTGTGGTCCAGGCAACCAAAATACAACTTACCCGACTGCAGTGTTATTGAGGAATTGATCAATCATAACATCTTTTTTTTTTGTAAAGTCCTGAAGGGCGACTATTCAGAGTACCAACTGGACAAAATGCTGTTTTTAAATGGTGGAAAGCAAAAAAATTCCTTTGGGAAAAATTCCCACGAGCTTTTTTTAGCAGTAATGACTTTAATAATCAAACATACATTTCTCTGTTTGTGGATAATTTGAGAGAATACACATAGTTGTTTTTCTTTTTTCATTCTATAGAAACCACAGCTTCTGTGTAACAGTCAGAATTGTCTCTCTACTTCAGGCCAGTCATTTAAGAAGACCATTTTTAAGTTCAGGCTGTGGTTCAAAGATTCAAAACTCACTCCTTTGGTCATGTTACTTATTTCCTGCAAAATATCCCTCGAATAGCTAACTTGATTGTGAGCATACTAAGAATTGAGCCGGCTATGAGTCATCATTCTTTTGCGCCACCACTTAAAGGTTTGCTGTCGTTAAACTCAACAGCTAAGCATTGGTAATTTCCCCCGGCCTCCTATCTCTCATCACTGCAGCTACCGCGGTATTTACAGCATCAGCTCGCATACTTTATAAACTTCCTTTTCAAAAAAAAAAAAAAAAAAAAAAGAAGAAGAAGAGGACTGTCTCTTCACCGCTTTCTCACCAGACGCTAGAAAAATATTTTTTTTTGTTCACGTAATGAGACCTTGGCGGTATTGCAGTTCTTCTCAATGACATCTGCGGCCTCTCGTGTGTAAAGTTTCTCCCCCTCGCAGCTTTAACTTGGTCGCTGCAGGAGTTGATACTGGACGGGATTCTTGTCTGCTCCCCTTCAATTTTCCTCATGTGGCGGTTCCAGCTTTATTCGTATGCGCTCTCGAAAAATCGTATCCCCCGTTCTGCTCGAACCAAAGCAGCAAGATGAAGAGAATTTTTCTTGAGTTATTTGTGCAACCGCTGAGCGTTCAGGGCACCTTTTTAAAATCGGCCTGTAAAATAAAAATCTGTCAAATCTTGTTACGCGGACAGTTTATTTGATCAGAAAGTAAAGTTTCCATAAAAATTGTAAAAGGAAAAAAAGAGAGGGTTGCACTCCATCACCAGCAGTCAATCATTCACCAATAATGCCAGTTAAAGCCGCCCTGAAGCACTCTTTAGATTTCTGTGTTTGAGTGTGTGTGTATTTACAAGGGTAGTTGAGGCCATGTTGTATTAAGTTTTAAGTGTGTGTGTGTGTGTGTAGAAGTGGGGGGGAGGGTTACACACACACACACACACACACACACACACACACACACACACACACACACACGGGGACAGACTCTCTTTCTCGGTGGCGAGACTTTGAAGTTGGGGCAGTTCTCTCTTTGAGGTGGTCTATCCCCCGTCCTCAACAGCGCTAATCATGCGTGAAGAGAACATGCTCGCTCTGCGGTCGACCGGGCATCGCCACTGATGGCTTCCCTTCAGTCTCCGTGTGGGATGGAGGGGTTGGGGATCAAGGAGGGGAGGGGGGTGAGGGGGGGCGGCGCTGATTAGCATGGCCGTGGGCTAGCGCGCTAAAAAGAAAGTGCAACAAAATAAATATACGGGGTCAACTCATTCAAGCGAAGCTACAAAGGTAGAAGAGTTCAAGGCGAGTGAGTTTTACAACAGGGAAGTTTTTTTTTCTTCTTTTCTTTCTTTCTTCACCAGCCAATAGGCAGCAGATCACTTCGAGGAATCGTAAAAATTATGCAAATCATGCACGTGGACACACTTTTTTTTGGGTGGGGGTTCTGGGACTGGTTTTCATGGTTTGGGCTTCGACCTCGTACTTCCAATTAAGGCCAACGAAAAGGCCCGCTGGGGTCTTGTTATTTCTTCCCCTTCGCCATTTCATGCATCCGGAGGCAGACCGGTTAGCTATCGGAGATTAAAAAAAATAAAAAATAAAATAAAGGTACGCGTTGAAGCAAATCCAGTCTGGATTTCTGTCCCGGCGTGTCTGTTTGATTGACAGGTCTGGGGTGCAGGCAGGTTACAGCTATCGGTGGGCGGGACGTAGCATCGTCGGGTTTCCGATCGGATCGGTCAGATCCACCGCTTGCTCCTCATCTCGGCTCGTCCAAATATGGTCACTTCCTGCTCCGAACTAGCAAAGATGGCGACGGCCAACACCGGAACTCGAGGCTTCATAACGGCCGCTCTCAAACCAACGGGTGACGTCGCTGTTGGTTTGTGTGCATTTACGCTTTTCTAACATCCTTCCTGTTGTCTTGAATTTAAATGTGGGGTTTTGTGACAGCTGATGGTTATCTGTTGGTGCCCAAAACACACAAAATCCGCAAAGTTATTTTTTTTTTTTTTATGTGTGGAGGAACTTTGACTGGCTCGTCCTCAATCCCATCCAACACCTCTGGGAGCGAACCTGAAGCCTGGCTCCCAAAAAAATCTGGCCTTAAAGCCCTCCCAAAAAAACCTGGAGGCTGTCGAGATGTGTCTCCGCACTTTGTTTCTGTGTCCACATACTTCTTCTTCTTCTTCTTCTTCTCCTCCGTTGTTTTAAATGTATCAAGACCAGACCGATTCAGCCGCCTGGAGTTTATTAGTAATTACATCGGGAGAATGACTTGTCGGATGGGTCGGGGAAAAGGGACCGTAAGAGATTGCGAGGCCTCAGGAAAAGAATAGCATAGAGGGAGAAAGAGCAAGAGAGAGGAAATGGGGGGGTGGGCGGGTGGGGAGGTGGAGTGGAGGAGGAGGGGCAGGAGGCGGTGGGGGGGTGAGGGGGGGGGAGCACGGGGAGGCACAGACAGTTGAGTCATATTTCAGGCCTGATTGGAACTGACAAAGTGTTATTGGAGGACTCAGTCCCCACAGCATTGTTTGCTTTAGAAAGTCAGGGCCAGATTTATTATGACTGAAAAACATTAGAGAGATCGGAAGTGGGGACAGCGCGGGGAGCACGGCATGTCTGTCTGCACACGGGGAAAAGGAACTTCAGAGAGGGGGCTCATATGGAGACGTATTAGGCCCACATCTGACATTTTTGTGCCATTCATAAAAAAAAAAAATTAAAAAAAAAAGAAGTTTTTAGAGCGCAGTGTTGAAACACTAATGCGAGTAAAAAAAAAAAAAAAAAAAAAAGGAACGACAGAATATTAGTAGTTATAAAGCTGTCAGAGCCCGCAGCCCTGTGAGATCTCCATTACTTCCTTCATGGAGACGAATGGCTGCCATTCGCCACGTGTTACGGCCGTCGGGGGGGTTTTTAGGGGCCGAGGAGACAGATAAACGTATACATCTCGGGAGTATAAAGTCTGTTTATCTCCACGTCCTCTCTCTCGTACCATCCAAGTCCAGACTCTGTTCAGGAAGTGACTGGGATCCAACGCCGCATCGGCTCACTGTAAAGTATAGTGATAGTTTGAGGGCAGCAGTGGTGTCAAACAGGCCTGGGTAAAGACCGGTCGGTTGCGAGTTTGAATCCTCAGTCTAGACTAACTTATACTTTTAAAACAATGAGGTCACCTATAATGCAAAAAAAAAAAAAAAAAAAAAAAATCTACTCTAGCGTCTGTTTTATCTTCAGAGGCTCTCAAAAGTTTAGTTAGGAATCACTTTCCGACGGTTTTATTGACATTTGGCTTTAACAGAACTCAACTTGCAGTTTCCATATCCGTAAAAAGAACATGTTTGTACCAAAAACATCTCAATATAGATTTACATCTCCTGTTGAGGTAGGGCAGTGAATTGTGCTGAAAGTTTGTGACATCACAAATCTACAGAAGTCTAAAACAGCACAGTAGCTTTGTTTATATTTCCGTGGCCAGGGTGTTGTCACTTTTACAGTATATTTTTGCAGCACTTAGACCTGATTTATAATCAAAAAAGAAATGGAAATACATTTTTTGTTTTATTGAATTTCTTTGACTATGGGACCTTTTAACTCAAAACTTAGCAGGACGTCGGATATCCGAGTGATTCAGATGTAAACTATCAACGTTAATGCTTTGATACTGACTTTTCCTCATAATTCCTCTCAGCATTTTCTCCACTATAAAGACAAATTAATAAAACAACCAAAAGTAAAGCAGGTTGGACAAAGGGTTTTTAGTTGAACTGACCTTTCTAAGGGTTAAAATACCCAACTTTTAAGTAATAAGCGGTAATAAAAAGTAACAGCTTGCGTGGCTTCTTCAAAGGCAACGCCCGACTCGCCCTGGTGAAGCCTCCCAGCCGAGTTAATGTACTGTATATAGAGCTGTCATGAATATGAGACTGTTACTAGAAAAAGTACGTGTTGCTTGCTCAACTTTCTCCCTGTATAAATAAAGCTTTAAAAAAAAAAAAAAAAAAAAAAAAAAGAAAGAAAGTTAACACAGGCAGAGAAACAATGGCAGCCAGAGCAGGGCGCTGTCATCCTGGTCGGTGCTCACACATGTTTTCATAGTTAATGGACAGTATGGAGAGAGCTAAGCTCACCGTATTTGAGTAACCTCCGCCTGACCCCCCCCAGGCCCCCTCCACCCGACTCCCCTCCCCTCCCCACCGCTGCTCTCCTCGCACACTGGGACGCCGAATAAAACGAAGTGGGTGAGAGAGAGGAAGAGAGGGAGGCGGCGGCCACAGCTCAGCTCTCGGATGAAAGACGGATGTCGCCGGTCCGTCGTCCATGTTGTGTTTGGTCGGCTCGGCAGGATCTGTTCACACAGCGCCGTGGCACCGACGTCCGAGATCAGCTGAGAGTGTCCCGTTTAATGCTTCGAAGGTCAATTAGTTCGCTGGTTAAATCAGACTTGATGCAGAAGCTGATGGAAAAAAATAGTTTTTTTTTAAACATTTCTGATTAAAGGAATAATCTCCAAGTCGTTATATGCTGCAGGATGAGGTAATGCTTTCGTGACTGAGCCAGCTGATGGGAGTCTGAACTGGAACATCTTGGTTATCCGTGGCGACATTTCCGGGGAAAATCACAAGGCGCAATAGTTATTGACGCGTTTTTTTCCATCACACGGCAGTAGTTTTTCCAACCAGAGGGTGGGCGGAGCTAACGCGACACTGTCGCTTCAATTACCAATTTAGTGACGACACACAGGGAACACACGGAGAAGTGAGGGCCGAAAACACGCCTGCAGTTACCGCACATCGCCACAGGTGCCGCCAAAGATAATGAAACCGAATGAGATCTTTAGCTTTAGTTTTTAGTTTTATTTTACGAAAATGAATAATTTAGAGCCAGTACATTTGATATATTTGGGTTTTGCATTGTTCGTTGGACAAATTAAGATATTTAAAGATGTTTTCTTGGACTTTAAACACTTTTGAATTCATAGAATGAACAGTTCATCGTAAATGAACAACCAACACATGGTAATTGATCCTGAAAGTAATCATAAAATTATTTCTTTGGTAAACACTTCACTTAAATGTGAATTAGTTATCAAGGATTCATACAGAACTTCATGACGTCGTGCATTAATACCTCATGGAATCAACAGGAAGTAACATGAGTTCAAAGTCTCTCATTCATTAACTCGTGCAGCAACACATGACCTAACTAAGGCTGAGTGCATCGTCTATGATTTATTAAGCACGATCATGTTAAATTCCTTACAGTGTTTCTTTAATTATGCATTAATTCATGCCGTTAACTCATGGACTCTTTCCGCTAAATAAAGTATTTGCAACCAATCTTGAAAGAGGCAGATGACCCGACAACAGAGTGGGGAAAAGGTTTGACTTAAAGACACCAAATATAAACAAAGATTACAGAGATCGGAGAAGAGAAGAGTTTGGGAGGAGAAAGAGAGGGGAAAAAAAGGGGAACCAGGCTGGCAGATGGGAGCTCGTGGCACGGCGCAAAGCTCTCTCGCAGCGGGGAAATCCAGCGGGTCCTGAACAGGTGGTGAGAGTGCCAAGAACTGAGCTGCTTGACAGATGACAGGGAGAGAAAATGAGGAAGGCAGCGAGGTGAGGCGAAGAGAAAAGACGACGGGGGTCTTCTCAAATTCTTTCAGGCTGCAGAACCCACAAATGTACCGACAGCGTTACCCGATTGATGAGATCCTCCCAGTTTCTGTCCAAGTTAATACGTTGAATAATTCCGTTCTTTGAGCCGGTGACGACATGATTCTTATTTCGGAAGATTCAGTGATCTTTTTTTTTTTTTTTTTTTTTTTTTTTTTAATTTTGATTGCGAGATCTTCTTGTTCACACTCACAAGGGAAAAAAAAAAGAAAAACAAAAAGGGTTCAACCAAAGTGCCACCAGTTCAGAACATACTCGTCATTTTCAGTCACCTCAAAGGAATCCGGTCATATCCGCACGCCCTCCGATTCCTCCTCGTCCCTCCTAAGCGACGGTATGGGTGGGGTCTGGTCTTCGGGGGAGAATGGGGGGGGGGGTAAGGCATAAGTTCGTGGTCTGATCCCGCACGAGGACTCCCTGGCCGGGTCACGCCGGGGTCACACCGGGGTCAGCGATGGATGTGCTGATCTGGGAACGATTAGCCTAATACGATTAGTTATGATATGACACGCTAGCAGAGCCAGGTGTGAAGGCTGAGGGGGCCGAAACCGTCGGCTGCAGGGGACCGTGGCCCCCGACTGCAGGACGCGACTCGAAATTTAGAGTATTTGCGGGGTTATAGTGTCTTTTTGGTTTCCCACACGGGGAGATAGGTCAGGTTACAAAAGATTCACACCAACGTTTCTCCATATCACACTGTAGAATCCAGAAATTGTGCAAAATAACATGAACTTCTTCATGCTGGGCGATCAGAAAGTTCCCAAACTGATCTTTTTCTGAAACATTTCTATTTCCCGACTTTGACACTAAACTGGCAAAAAGAAAAATCGCAAATCCCGTACGTGTCAATGGGAATAAAAACTGTTAGAAACCAGCTGCTTGATGTTTCTGAACTTTGTTAACACGCCCCTTTGTATCGTATCTTTTGGAGTCGTATTTACTGAGAAACTCTAAACACAAGTTACCGACGTGATTCATGAGCAGGTCAAACAAACGATGAAAACGAGCACACACACAAAAAAAACCTGACTGTTTTGTTTATGTTTATTTGCAGCCATCTATCCAAGGAATTATGTTAATTTTGGACAATTACCAACTCCAGACTGACGCCCACGGCTGCATTTAAATTCCAGCGCATGAAGTAATGTTCCTTATATGTGAAGAGGAAAGAAAAAAAGGGGTTTTGTAGGACATGTATTAAACTGTTGAACTCCATATAAAGCAGTTCATCATTAAAAACCGTGTGTTTTTATTCTGTGTAATCAGTTCTACACGATGTTTTCCCACAGAATCACTTAGAAGCTGCACCGTTCTGTCATTGAAAGACACAACGCACACATTCAGTGCCGTTCATATTCCCCGTGCTGAGAGAACTGCAGCTTTGACGTCTGAGCGAACTGCCCCTTTAACAATTCGGACACTAATCTGACTCATTACACAACCCTCATTTCTCTTTTGGCAAGTTCTGCGTTTTGAAAATTGGAACAAGGCAAAAAAACAAAAAGAAAACAAATCTTTAAAAAAAAAAAAAATAACTAAACCGAAAAGCAAAATCTGAGAAAGCTGATGAGAGAGAGGGGGAGACAGACGCGGACGAGGACTGATTGTTTGACCTTTGACCCGGGGCGTGGGTCCAAGCTGGTCCAGACGGGCAAACAGACGCTGTTGGTTCTGGCCGACTCCGGCTGTGATGTATGTTTTCCAGGAACCAGAGAGAAGGAAGTCGGGGGCTTTTAAAATATAGCGGATATCATTTATTTTTAATATAAGGGAGTTTGGGCTGTTTGCACGAACGGCATTCAAAAGACTTCTCTGCAATGGACGCTGTACTTATAAGGCTATAAGTAAAGTCAATAACAGCTGCAGACTGCTGTTTCAACTTCTATTTTATCTTGAAAACCCCCTGATCTTTATTCTCTATATGAATACTGTGTGTGTGTGTGTGTGTGTGTGTGTGTGTGTGTGTGTGTGTGTGTGTGTGTGTGTGTGTGTGTGTGTGTGTGTGTGGACGAGGCTTTACTAAAGGCCGTATCAGCGGCGCAGGTGTCGTATCTGTGTCCTGTTCGTCCTCTCTAGTCATCAGCACATGAAGAATTGAGCTTTGTGCCATTCACACTCATGTTACCTCAACTTTACCCCGTGGAGGAACCGGCCCGGAGTGAGGGGACGTTACCTGTTAAAGGACTGTGGGAATGACCCAGAAGGAGGGTTCTGGGGTCAGAAAACCAGAAGAGAGTTTTAGCCATTTACTAAAGTTAAACCAGTCGGTGTCGGCCAGTTTATTACTTTGTGGAACTGGATATAGAAATGCTGATGGCGGCCGAACGAGTTCGAAGCAGTTGTTGAACCTTCTGTTGAATGAAAAAGGCCGACGTGAAAGTCAAACATTCAACCTGCAGCAGACGGTACCTCTCTTATTTGATCCACAAAGTCCCTCCTGTTGGAACACCTGGCTGTTTAAGGGGTGGGAGGAGAGCGGGGGGTGGGGGGGGGCTCCTCGAGGACCTCCAGGTCCACGGGGCCAAACCTGGAGCTTCCTCAGCCCGAGCCCCGGGGCCACGCTGCCTTTTGTGCTCCGGACGGCCACGCTGCTCGGATTCCTCGCTCCTATTCCCAGCTCAGTAAGAGAATACCTCAACTACACGGGGTCCACCGAGTGGTCACGACCACAAGTGCACGTGAATGCATCCGTCTGTGTGTGTGTTGTGTGTGTGTGTGTGTTTTGTTGATCGCCGTTCTTAATTGCGTAACGAGGTGGATGTGTGACTGGAGCTCAATAGTGCACCTGCACGATTGTTGGAAGAGCCACCGCCCCGACCTTTCACCCCCTGACTCCTTGGCCTGTAACTGTAAACCTGGAATATACAGCAAGGACATAGTAGCCCCCCCTCCCTCCCTCCTGCCCCCTCCCTCCTTATGTAGGCTCGCTGTCTGAGTGCGGGAACTTTGCATTGTGTCCGTGAGCTCCAAGGTGTGCGCTCGGGGTCATCTGCGGATTCCGTTCACCTCCAAACTTCAAGGTCGCGCTTCGTCGTTGATCGAAAACGCAAAACTTCCTACGCGGTTCGGACAACAATGGTGTCCGAGTCCCGAGTCCGGCGGCTCAGACAAAGAGCCCAGGAAGTGCACAAAAGCCTGTTTGGCAGCTTCAAAACATGCGAAGCCAGCTGTGAAGGACATTAGGGCCGCGGACGCTGAGAACCACCGTTGTACAGTACCGATGGAGATGAGACGAACGCACCCCCCCCCCCCTCCTACCCCGCTCCACCCCCTACCCCTCGCCCGGCCCCAGCTGTCCCTTTAAGAGCCGGGGTTATTACTGGCTTTATTGTTATTACTGCCTGTTTTTTAAAGGGGGCAGCCGAGCCGGGGGAGTAATCCGCCCGTCAGCACTCACATTAATGGCCTAATTGGTCTCTTCTCTCACAGTCAAAACGCCGGCCTCAGCCTTACGGAAATGTTAAGCCCCTCAGAGCCCCCCTCGCACTTAAATACCCAAGAAATGCATGATGTCTCTGCAAAGTGGAGCCGTCAGTACCCCCCTCCCCCCCCATCCCTCCCCTCTCTTTTCTCTCATTCACATTGTTGTCATTCCTCTTTTCTGCCTCTTTCCATCATGCTCTGCGTCAGCCGTGGCACCAACTTGGAGGGAACTTCAGTGGGTTTTAACCTCCGGGCTTAAAGTGGGGTAATGTGTTGTCAACCAGACGGCTAATATTTATACAGGATGTGAGAAGCAGCATTACACATGTTAAAGAATGGCTTATTGGGGAGCAACCTTTTTTTTTAATTTTTTTTATACTGTTTAATTACTATTTACTTCATTTGTCGTGGCGGGATCAGGCCGCTGTCCTGAGCTCTTGTTGGTGAGTTGACGTGCTGTTGCTCTGCAGGACTTTCACTATTTCCACCCGCACACAAAACCTACTTGCACGTATTTGATTATTTGATCGAGAGCAAATTTTATTAACATTTTGTCATGTAGCAAGAAACTTCTCCAATATAACAATTCAGTTTATTTATTTTACTAGAAAAGTTTTTTTTTTTTTTTACCGTTTTTGTTGGACAAAACAAATAATTTGAAGTTTTTGGGGCATTTAATTTTGATCATTTTGAAGTGGAATCATTTTGTGATGATGTCATATTTTATTGAAAATAAGTTTATGTTTTTACATTTTAGACGATGTTGTGCATAAGAAATAAGACATTTTAACTCATCATTGTCATTACCAAATTGATTTCGACATGGTGACATCTTCAAATTGGGTTTTTGGATTGTCGGTTGGTCCCAAAAAAAAAAAAAAGCAACATTTTCCAATTTGAAATTATATAGAATAAAGCAGCAAAAGCCCAACCAGCAAATATTGGAAATTTTACTTAATGAATGACAAAAAATTCATTAAATATACATTTGTGTCAACCTCTAGCTGAGCTGTAAGAGCACAAATTAGCTGGTTTTCCAAAAATTGCATTGTAGTAGTCTGGTAGCTCTCTCGGAGTCGTCTACAGGTAACGACAGAAACTCGAGTCCTGAAATCAAAACGGCCTTTGAATCGCCCCAAAAACTACGCGGCCGTTGTTTTGGTGGACTTGCCGCCGTTGGATCTCTCGCCGCGCTCGACTCATCCGGTACCCGTCGGTATAATCGCATCACACGCCCCGCCTGGGTTGGAGAATACGAGTCCTTGTCATGTGCGGCTCACTGATGCCGCTTCACATGATTTGTGGGTATTGAAGTTCCGATCTTTCATTCGCTCCGTCGCTGCCGCTTCGAGCCGAAGGAGCGCCGCCGCTGCTTTAAACACCCGAACACCGCTCCGCTCCACTCCTGCGCTGCTGGCAGCCCGAGCGGAGCGGTTCGAGGTAGTTAATGCCTTGCTCGGGGGCACAATAGCAGGGAGGCTTTTCATGGGGAGGTGGGGTGGCGGCAGGGGGGAGGAGGGGAGTCGTCCCCCTGGGTGACATCAGAACTCACCACTTCAGCTCCACAGTTTAGTGTCCTCTTGTCAATTTCCACTGTAATTCCCAAACTTTGCCTCCAGCTTCCTTGTCCTTGCAGGAGACCCCCCCCCCCCCCACACCTACCCCCTTGATGGATGATGTAACAGAATTGAGAGTCGATGCAGGTCGCTTGCAAGAGCATATCTAAATTTCTTTTCCCTCTCGGTCCCGGTTACCCTCCGTGCTCAGACACCGCTATGAGCTCAATGAATGATATTGTGACTTTTGTTCCGAGCACGACCTGCAGTGTGGAAACACGGCAACGCGTCGAGACTTTATCCGCCGTCATTTAATTGTTTGGATGATTTCTAAATGTTCCAAGCGTCAATCCGGGGGGGGGGGGGGTCGTGTGCAGGGACACAGGTCAGCCGCAGTGCGAGCGCCAGCTATCTTGCAGACCGGGGGAGAGGGGAGGGGGGTTAAGGGCGGCTAAATGAAGAGATTAGTACGACGTGAACTGCCACAGGTGGATGCAGTTATTCTATCATTTCCTTTAAAACTTAATCAAATCAGCAGCAAAATGTGTGAGAACGTCTGTGAAAGCAAAAAAAAATAAAAAGGTGGCGATCGACATCTATCGACGTAAACTGCCTACTCGGTGGTTTAATTTTCAATTTAGCTCCTCTACTGCCCCCCCCCCCCCCGTAACCAGCTGAAAAAGTAACACACACACACACACACACACACACACACACACACACACACACACACACACACACACACACACACACACACACACACACACACACACATAGTGGTGCTCCCTTGGCAGATCAGCCAAGATGGGAGGTTCAGGGTTCAAGGTTGGAGGTTGTGGAGGTGAGGGAGTAGAGCTCAGTTGGCTGTTTAGTGTGTGTGTGTTTTTAGGGGGTGGGTGGGTGGGTGGATTTTGGGGGTGGGGGGAGCTCATGTGTTAGTGTAACTGAAGCTGTCATCCAGCCCCAGGGTCACCTCCCCAAAGCACGCCGGCTGTCTCTTTTAATAGACTAAACACATATGTCTCTCTACAGCAACATATGATGCGGGGGGACGAAGGAGGGGATGGGGTGGGGGTTGGGGGTGGATTGACTTCATAATTGGCCCGTCACAATTTTTGCTAATGGTTAATGGAAATTGACAATAACATGAGATGAGAAAAAAGCAGACGCTGCAGCCACTTTTTTTTTTTTTTTTTTTTTTGCCGTTTTGTCAGTGAAAGCATCACGAACAGCAAAAATAATATTAAAAAAAAAAAAAAAAGGGTTCAATGACTGAAACCAAGAACTCCAACTCACCTCTTTTTACTTAACACTTTTTTTTTTTTTAAAGTGTTGCATCATGAGGAAAAGTTGTATCTCCTCCTTCTCGCAACAACGTCCTGTTTGATAAATTAGTTTCGATGAATTAGAGGAAGTGTGTCATCTCAGTCGGTCGCCTTCCTGTTTATAGGCCGGTTGGTGTTTGTCATGAACGTCATGCAAAAGTCAGGTCGACATGATCTGCGTCGGCGAAATGGATCGTAGCGACAACCTCCCATTTTATCCTGAAAACGAAGAAACGATGCATTTTATTCTGGAGCTGCGTTCCTCGATCGGCTGTCAATCGATGTGATTTATGTAAATTTGCAGTATGTTCAAGTTCAGAGTTTTGTGCTGTTAATAAATTAGAAGAAAATGCAATATAGAGCAACAGACTAGAAGAAGGAAGTTTGGCATCAATATAAGACAGTAGAGTCAGTAGAGAAATAAAATGTCCATTTTTTTTTTATATTCAGCAATGAAATAGTCGATTTAAATTTGTTTTTTTTGATTTTGTAGAAAAATTAAGCTGCCGATGCCATTTAAATCACCAAATGTAGGTCAAGTGTGGCAGTAAACTGGTTTGATTGTTCATTCCAAAACATTATGGACCTGATTTACTAAGATCTCAAATAAAAAGTACTAAAAAGTGCAAAAAGTTTGCACATTTAGAGTCTTTGATATCGGGTGCAAATCGCTCGATTTAAATGACGACCGTTGAAAGGAGAAATGTGATGGCATTTGAAATGAATAAACATAAATAAAGGGCCTGTAACAAGAACAAAACGCTATATAGGAGATTATCAGGTGAGGAAGTCGACGGGAATAAAAATAAAAAAAACATCAGTGGCTGAAATTCTGCAGAACATGGCAAGATATTAGGATGAGATGCTCTAACGAACGCCGATCAGCAGGTCCAGATCTTTCTGTGACAAGCAGCTGACTTGGTTTCTTGCGGGACACATTCAGGACCCGGGACAGCACACCTGAATATGCGATACGCTGGAATCACCCAGAGAAAAAAGTAAATGCAGAGTGGTAAGGTTTTTTTCTTTTCTTTTTGTTGTTGTTGTAATTACTGATATTTTGTGGTTCATCCTGTTGTTTCAGTTAATCCAGTAACTCATAAGATGTCATCTCGGAACATTTGAAGATGTCTGAATAATCCCCCCCCCTCCGTCATCTCAGAAATGTTTCCACGGAAGTTAAAAAACCGCGTTCTCACCACAATATTAAAAAGTGCGTCCGTCTGTCCTGATGTTAGTCTGATTAAAACGGATCCTTCAGACGTACTTCAAATTCACACGCAATCACTTCTGCTGTTTCTACTTTCAGGTTTAGTAAATAGTAAAATAGAGGGGGGAGAGAGAGGGGGAGCAGCAGCAGTACACCAGAAGGGGTCCAGAAATGAGTCAGAAGACCCCCCCCCTTCCCCAACCCCTCCCTCCTTCAAACAGGCCAAACAGTCTCTTCAGAGAGCTGCTGGCTGGCTGCGCTGTTGAACTTGGCCTTGCCGTCACTCCGGGGTAACCCAACACCCGGCGCAGAGGGGCCTGACAGACCCGCGGACGAGGAGGTGGAGGGGAGGTGGTGGTGGAGGGGTGGGAAGGGGGGGAGGGGGGCCCGCTGGGACGCCCGCTGGGACGCAGAGTGCATTTCAAACCCATCAGTGTCAGTTAGTTCACTAAGTGGTGACATAATCACCATCGCCATGGCTGCTCCTCTGGGAGAGCCGGGCGAGGAGGGAGAGCGTTGGGCCTCCTCCTCCTCCTCCTCCTCCACCGCCACCTCCACCAGTTGCCAAGCTGGTGTGGCTGGTTTCACCAAACTGCTCTACATATGACTCCCCAACCATTATTCTATTATTATTATAAATATAACCTCTCAAACCAATATCAGCTTCAAGAGAAACCAAGAATACCAGCCAGTGACGTATTCATCAGGTGTGGAAAAAAAATAACCATGAATATACCATAAAAGTAAAAAAAAAGAAAAAAAAAGCACTTATTCTGCAGTGAAATGTCCCCTGAGTGATATATTATGAGATGACATCATTACTAATGTTTAAGAAAGAGTCTTGCTGTTGTAGCTGCTGGAAGCTGGAGCTAGTTTGGTAGCTGTGATAATTCATGAAACAATGTTTTTTGCAAAATTTTACATCTACAAACTTTTTGATACCAAGCGAGAAGTAAAAAAAAAAACACAAGTTGGGACTTGGTGGTTTTAAGAGATGTTTTTAAAATCGTTTTATTAAAATGTACAATTATTTTCCCTCTGGACTGTAGTTGAGCATTAAAATAACATGAAAACCTCACAATTTACTATAAATGACGTGTCTTCTCCTGAACTTTCGACATTAACCTATATTGCAACATCTCTTTTTTTTCCTTGACACCTGAAGGTGCTGGTTTCCATTCATTTGGGCAGTAGATCAACTTGCACAGACCTGAAACTCTCTTCAGTTGTGCAATCATCCCACTGAATGTCATTTCTGCCCAGAAGATAGGAAAAAAAAAAATTGCATGCTTTGAAAAATGATCAGCAGTAACGCGAAGCATGTGTAAGTGCAGTTAATGGGGCTCAAACATGATCCTCTGGTTTAAACACACTGCCTGATGGGAAGAAAAGCTTCCAGCTGACGATGTAAGTCAACACAAGTTATTGAATGAGAAGGGTTTAAAACAACTTTGTAAAACTCATTTCTCGCTCTAAAACACTGCGTTAAAGCGTCGTCGAGGTGACAATTATGTCCTAATGAAGTCGCTCTCGAGCGAGCGATGGTGTGGCAGCGGCTCCTTGCCACTGTTTTGCTTCCTGTTTCAACCACATGAATCGTGAGGAAACTACCAGGCCCGTCACAGGAAGACAACAAGTCTGATCCAGATGACTTGTTCACAGAGGAGTTGAAAGTGAGGCTGTTTTTCACATCTCACCTACAGGTTTCCATTTGAGAAACCTGAAAAGGAAGGAGAAGCTGTGACGCCCCCCCCCCCCGCCCCCCCCTCCTTCCTGCTGCTGCTCTTAAGGTTGCAGGTCACCTCGGTGCCTTTTGTAGTAGCGTTGCTTTTTGGATTTTAAAGCTATTCATTAGTTGTGACATTATTCTGACTTTGGGTTCACAGTGAGACAATTTCAGTCTCCTTCCCCCCCCTTTTTTTTTTGTTGTTGTTGTCTGGGTGTTACCGTTTTCAAATTCCCCGTCGCTGCGGGAAACGACAACATCAACCTCTTAGCTAGCAAACCGAGACTTCATTTTTCTGCTCCTCGATTTACGCGCTCCCTCCAGTAGCACTTGAATGTCACTCCGCTTTAGTGTGTGATTTTTGATCGGTTAACCGATTTTTGATCGGTTAGCGTCGTCTCCCATCGCACTCGGCCGTTTGTGTATTCAGCTCACCCGCCGACATGTCTGGTTTTCTTCTTTGGTCGTTTTGTTTAAAAATCCACCTGTTTTTGCCGTTTCACACTTAATACATATAGCGGTGACTTCAACCCAACACTTTGTGGTTAGAAATGCGTTTTTAAATGTGGATATTCGGATTGGACCTTCAAGCAGCGTTAAATATATTGCGTGAATATTTTTAAAGTGATCTGACAGACGTCCAATATGGAGCCCGTTTGTGGGCGTGAATTGTGCAGCGTTTTCAGACTCAATTTTTGGACAGTTATGAGTACAACATCCTGGTACTGGTGTTACTTTGTCAGATTGAAAGTACTTCTGCACTCAAAATAAGAACTAACAATGAATCTGATTTAACTACAGTTAACGATTTGGAAATACCCAGACTCCATCTTCTGAGACGCTCGAAGCCTGTCAAGTCAGCGCTGATTCGGCACATCTTGACACCGACTTGACCGACGTTGCCGATCGGTTCTGTGTGTCACACAAACCTCTGTAGGTTTAAACTACTGAAGATCGAGGGGAAACCTTTTAAGAAGAAGAAATGCAAAAAGTCCAAATTCTGCCTGACAAACGCCAAAAGGTTTCCAGTTCATGAAGAATTAATACGTTTTCTAATCGGCTGTATTGATGAGTGGGAAGCTGGTGAGGGATCACCTCCTCGTTGCAGCACTGCTTCTTTTTTCTGGCTAATGTCGGGTTTTATTCTGAACCTTTTTGAAAACTAAAGTCAGGTTTATGTTATTTGCTAACCAGATATTTCCTGAACAAACCAAATGCTTTGCTTTCTTCTGACTGGATTCTGCTGAGGGCACATTTTCTTGCAAATCCTCTTTATTATAAGTGAAGTAAACAAAACTTTTGTCAAATGAAACCAGTTGTAAAAAGTAGCAGTTTAAAGTATAGAGATTAATAGAGGCCTGATTTTTCTCATTATTTCCTATTATTGTATTGATGGGGGATTTACTTTTACTATTTTCTAAGAATGTGTCTGAGGAATTGGGCGCATATTTTCACCACGAAAGCAATTTTTTTTTCTTATTAATCATGCATCTACTGTGAAATCGTGACTCACAGATCCTCACCCATGGGTGCCCATTCATACAAAGACTAGCATGGGGGTGTTCTGTTTTGCACCTTATCTCAGTTGCCACCAGCGTACATAAAAAAAAAAAAAAAAAAAAAAAAACGCACAGATGAGAAAGTAGCTCGCAACTTCTTTTTTGTTTTTTTTGTCTGTGGCTTCTATCTCTTGACACCTTAACCTAAGAGTGGTGAGTCCTGGTCCAATCTCAGAGAAGATGCTTATCGTGCCGCGAAGCTATACGAGACATCACTTTGTCACCGTGCCGACTGGTACGAGCTGCCGGCGTCCGTGGGGTCGTCGTCTGCACGCACCACGCGTACTGATCCCTAAAATTACCAAATGAAAACGTGAACAAGTCTCTGGATTTCGGGAACCCCCCCCCCCCACACACACACACACACATCTCCATCAATGCTGGCTATCTTAACGATGGACAAGAAGACAAAAGGAGCTTTATCAGATAACAGCAGCAGCCAATTAAGATACGCTCCCTGTATCACACACAATATGCGTTCACTATCGGTATCAAAGGGTCAGGAAGAAAAAAAAAAAAAAAGAGAGTGAAGAGAAAGACAGCGGTAAAACGGAGGGAGCGCCGTGACCTGGACGAGAGGAGAGAGCAGTTATGAAATGTGTCACGGTGGAGATTTTCTCGGTAATATGGGAATTTGTTGTTTTGTGGGGACTGTTTATAAAGAAGGACGCATTAGTTCAGGAGAATTTTTCCCAAAATTGGGACAGTGAGCACTAGATGGCACTAATGAATGGTAATTATAATAATCTGCTCCTGTAAAGAAAATGATCATTAATTATTTGCACAGATACTTTAATGTCATATACAGAAGTTAAAAGCAAAGTGGACACATTTTGTCCGCTGATATAACACTGTTTTATGAATTAGCACAGTCATATATATGAAAATATAGTAGGCCTCTATAATACATTTATATTTAGTCAAGTAGACACTGAAAAAAACCCACAAAAAACTTCTGCTTACAATTGAAAAATTCAGCTTTAATGCACAAGATTTATATTTGGACATATGGATTCATATTCACAGTGTTTAAAACAACAAACAGTATTAAAATATTCTAATACATATATTATTTTATCGTAAAGTGTTTTGGTCTTTTATCTGTCAATACAGAGCATTAATACCCTTTTTAACAGTTCGACTCGCGGTTTCCCTTTTCGTCACCTGATCAATTATAGTTTCAGTAACTTCATCAAAAACACAGGAAAGTTTTTTGTGCAAACTTTGCTTCTTTTATTGGCGGTTTTAAATTTGTCTTAAATTCAGTTTCTCGGTAGAAGAGAACGGGATGTTTCTCAGATTCATATTTTGCCTCGTCTTTTTCGTCGCATGAGCATTTTGTTTTTCTGAAGCTGGTTTTAGATGGTTTTAGAGATAGCTTTCACAATTACAAAATGGTTTAAAAAGAAATCAGCAGCAGAACTACCCCCCCCCAAAAAAATGAATAAAGGTTATTTACATTTTCTTTGCTGCAAACAAGTAAAACAAGTTTAATTTTCAGATTTCTTTTATTCCACAAAAAACTTAAGTAAAAACAAAGAGCCTCTAAATACAGAGAATTCAAATTCTCATTGATTACAATACGTACAACTAAAAACATGCATACACATGATTCCTAAGTAGCCTGGTTAGACTGATAATGTAACAACAGCATGTGTTCAACAAGTGCTGAGGACTCCGTCGTCCTCCGTCGTCCTCCGTCGTCCTCCGTCTCTAGTCCAGCGTGTGAACAGACTTCAGCTCTGCAGCAGATACGACTGCAGACGTGTCAGCTGAGTGTAGATGTCAAACCTCCGGTGCTTATGAGAAGGGCAGGGAGCAGAGCGATAATGGCGGCCCATGATGCCGCGGGGTTAGTTATCGTGCGAGCGGGGGGTCGTCGGTCTCGACCTCCCCCCCCCCCTCCTCTTGTGCCAAAGCGGCCCCTGTAATCGCCCATCTGGGCTTCGGCTTCGCCGCCGTCCTCCTGTTCGTCGTCGGACCTTATCGTCGGCAGCGGCTTAATCTGCGCCGGTGATAAGATATGTGCTGCATTCACACACACACACACACACACACACACACACACACACACACACACACACACACACACACTCCCGCTTGTCCACCTGTGATGCTGCGATATGCGTGCAGCTGCGTCACTTTATTTTTTTCCAGATTATTCATTCTGACGTTTTTGTTTTTTTTTCTCCTAAATGTGTACAAACACCGGGAAGTCCCCGATTTACCTTTTAATTAATTATCAGTGTCCAGTTTCATGATTCACAAACAAAATGTTTGCGATGATGACGGGGGACAGAAGCGGCCCACGGTTACACCGAGTGAAGACATTTATCCCGTCAAACGTCTCTCGCACTGTTTCTCGTCAGGCCGATACCATCTCTCCGTTTTCGCCCACTTTGTCTCATTAACAGCCGGAGAACAGAACAGGAAATAAAGAGTCCCAAAACATCTGATTTCAAAGATTAGATAAAGCAAGAAATACAAAAAAAAAAAAGAAAAGCGAAAAGGTTTATCTTTTAAGTGTACACGTCCTTGAGTTTCTCTGAAGGCTGCCAAATACGGTCGGCCTCTCTCCGGCTCTTCATGTGGTTTAGGGTGAAGCTGTGCGAACGGGGGGGGGGGGGGACACGTGAAGACGAGAGGACATAGATGGAGGGAGACGGAGCGTCTTCGGCCTGACCCGACACGGTCGCCTCTGCTTTGTCTGAGCGCCGTCGTTCTCTGCAGATTTGTGGCTTTTGAGCTCAGGGACAGAAACCGAAAGAAGTTTCAGTGCAGCAGCAGCCTGTCTCCAAACACACTAATAACCATTAACACCTCAGACCGGCGACTCCTTTGTGCATTTATGAAAGTGTTTAAAAACGGGAGATGCAGAAAGTCTCCAAAATTGGACTTTAAATATTCGATTTTATGACTTAAATTCTCTTCACTTGCTTGTTGTTTCAGTTTTCAGACCTCAAAGCACATATGGTGTAAAAATACAAGAACAGTCAACTTTATTTAAACCCAAAATGAAATATCTTCACCGTAAACGTGCCTTCAAACATTTAATATAGTGCAGAATTTATTTTTGCTGAATAGTTATTCACAGATAGAGATGTGCAGTTATGTTTGGGGTCATTCAGACCACAGAGAGATGTCACTTCCTGTTAGGCAGCTCATAAACAACAATAACACCGAAACACTAAGATTTTTTTTTTTTTTTTTAATTTGAGGATTTTTTTTGGAACCCAAGTCAAGTGATGTTCATAAAACCAGGACAAGTCGTGTAGTTTCAAGGTGACACATCATATTAAACGTGTTTTTTTGGAACTATTACATGAAGCCCAGGGTCTAAATTTAACAACAGAAATCAACTCGGGCAGACAACTGCACACTCTATATTTTTTTAATTATTATTTATCAGCGCTCGTCGATATCTTTCCAGAAAAGTAAAAAATTAAATAAATAAGTTTACTCCCATCAGATGCAGTTTGATAGAGAAGTGCAGGACTTGGTGGTCCCGTTCAGAAACACACATTCTAGAATAAAAATTAGAGCATTGTGGGTAGAAAAAAAAGAAAGAAAAGCGTTAGCGTTAGATTTTGCCGGTACGTCGGTAGGAGGGCCGGCCGGTAGCCTGAGAGAGAGCCCGTCTCTTCATCACCGCCGCAGCACAAGAAAAACTCAAAATGTGTTTACACCGCCGCGATAAGATCACCAGCGCCGCCGCCGCCGTGCACACTCAATATTAATAGATACTGTAAAAAAAACAACAACAACAACTCACAAATAACGCTGTAATATTGGCGTTTAAAAACAATAAAATTCTTTCGTTGGCTGCTTGTTGAGTCTTGAGATTATCTGTCAAAGTGACTGAATTCATCTTCTAACTTCTGATTGTGGACTTGCATTTTGTTTTAAGCTGAATTATTTCTCTTTCCAAAGTGCTGCATTTCAAACAGCCTCTCTCACTTTTTCCTGTTTTTTTTTTCCTCTTCCTTTTTTTTTTGTTTCGTACATATTTGCTTATCATATGCAGTGTGTGAATATCGATTTCCCGGTTACAGGGCGGGGGTGGGGTGGGGTGGGGTGGGGTGGGGGTTGATAAAGGTCTTTTTATATGAGGCCTCCGCGCTCTGTGAGCGCTGGTGAATATTTGATCCACCGTGGATGATAATGAGTGATTAAGCTCACGGAGAAGCCGTATCACCAGAGCCAGTTTTTAAATAATTCACTCGCAAAAACTGTATCGATAAACACGACTAATGCGATTCGGTGGGGAAAAAAAAAAAAAAGTTATAAGCTGCTTGCTTGGACGTAGAAATTCTGATTTAATGCACTAAGCCTCTGACACAGCCTGGTAGCTCTGTCTGCCCTCTCTGAAAGTTTCCCCCGGTAAACAGTTTGAATTGAACGCGAGCCTCTTTCTCTGTGCGTGTGTGTGTGTGTGTGTGTGTGTGCGCGTGTGCGTGTGCATGTGCGTGTTGAAGGAACAGACTTTAAGGAGCCGGAGAGAGAGAGGGAGGTGGAGGGAGACGTATAATGGTGCCCGATGACAAGGGGCAGGCGATCTGGGGAACCATGAGGCTTGTAACCTAAAACACACACACACACACACACACACACACACACACACACACACACACACACACACACACACACACACACACACACACACACACACACACACAGTGAAAGACGGACACATTCATAGAAACACTAGCTGCTTCTCACTTTCTACAGTACCTGACAATATACATGTCTGTCTTCTGTGACTAAGCATAGGAGTGAGGAGGCGGCGGCCATGCTTTGGGTTTTCTATGAAGTTTTAAGAGTCACTGGAAGTCGTCACATTTTGCATCACGGTTTCATACTAAGAATATGAAGTGCCTGGTATTGTTTTTTTGCATAATTTTCTTGTGTAAAAAAAGAAAGGAAAAAAAAAAAAGGGACTATTTTAGTGATTTTTAACTCGACGCCTACTTAGAAAGTTGATTTAAAAAAAAAAAAAAAAAAAAACCACAAACTTAAATTTAAGGGAATTTTCTGGTGTGTTTTTCATTGTAATTCAATTCTACGACCCGTTAAATCATCGCACTTCATATCTCAGAGACACAGATTTTTTTCCTCCACGTGCTTCGATATAAAAACCTCTCAATAAAGCGGAGTTCTTGTATCCTCGTTGTAAATCCGAGGAAGTCGTATAACCTCACACCCCCCCCCCCCCCCCCGGGGGCGCCCCGGACTCGTCGTATATTTACAGCTGCTGTGAAAAATGGCTGCAGACATACGATGGAGGGCAGCACAATGCCGCCACAAGGTCTTCCAAGACAAGTATGATTACTGTTGATCTTTTGCCCTTTCATGCTGCCTTTTTATTTTTTATTTTTTATGACACACTTTCAGCCGCGCAGCTACTGGCTGTAAAACCCAGGGCAAAAATAAGAGAGAGATCAAGACCTTATCACATAAGTTTGGATGGGAATTATAATGTTTTTCTTCCCCACCCCTTTTATATATAAATATATATATATTTTTTTGTCTCCTGGACCTTTTTATTATTCAGGACAGGCAGTGTACAGTGCATGGTTGTGAAAACGGGGAGGGGGGAATAATCTCATGCAGCAGATTAAGTGGATTAATTAGGGTTTTATTCATCAGGGTGAATTGGTACCTAAAGAGCTTCCTCCCTGCAATGACAAGGATTTTTCACCCTTAATTATCCCGGGCTGGTGGAATGCAGTCCTGCATGTGCTGCGCATCGAAATAAAGAAGGAGGCATGTCGCCCCTGCAGTTTTTTTTTTTTTTTTTAGCACTGTGCAAATGGGAATCTTTACGCCCTCTCGGCTCTCGTTTATTTATTTCGGCTGCGACACTTTCCAAAGAAATATATTCTTTTTCCTGTTGTGCTGTGCAGACTTCAGGTTGCCACCTTTCGTGAAGTCACAACCAGACCTCAAACTACTATCTCACGGTCGAGCCCTTCTTTGGGGCCCATCTCTTTATCTGCTCATCAATTTCCACTTAGTGAGCCCTCACCACACACACACACACACACACACACACACACACACACACACACACACACACACACACACACACACACACACACACACACACACTTGCTCTGTCAGTAACTAATAGTTGTTAGAAAACCACACACAACACTGTGTTTGCGACCGCATGTGCACGAAATAGGCAGAAAATATAAACCATAATAACGAGTGATTTCACTTAAAGTGACGGTAAGAGAAGTCGGGATAAAAGTCGGGTTTTAATTTCACTCCAAAAAATGACAACCAGTAGTTTCTAGGAGCTTTTTTTTTACTTATTTAGTTGGCTTATGTTTTCTTATTTAGATTTCCCATAATTCCACTTTTAATAAAAACATAACTAAATAAAGTGTTTGAGAGCACTTTATTAAAAAATATATAAAAAGCAATTTCTGCTTTGTTTTGGTTGACTGGAAAATGAAATGAAACTTTGTGAACTTGATCATTTGCAAAAGTTAATTTATGTAACATCATTTCTTTCTTTTTTTTAGGACTTACAATAATAAAGTTTCTAACCCAATAAAGGAAACAGCTATTAAACCGCAGTGTGGCGCACGCTGTTAGTGTGAGAAGCTGGTGGAAAAAAAATTAATTTGAGTCATTTCTAAAAGCCGAGATGAAGCTGGTGGTCCAACGTCGCAGCCGCCACATCAAGATAATGTTGGATTTAAATCACCCCGTTTCTCTACGACTGATGTGGAACTACCAACACACAGCAGCGCGGTAGCGTGTGAGCGAGCAGTGTGTGTGTGTGTGTGTGTTTGTGTGTTTTATCTCAAAAAAGTGGTGAAAGTGTGTTTTAAGGCCCCATTCAAGACGGCCCATTCAGGGACAAGAGCTTCTCACAGACACAAACCTGCACTTTCTCAAGTTCCAGCCTTTTCGCCGTCGAGCACAAAGCGGCCCGGGGAGGAGCCGAGCATCCCCGCCGAACGGCCCGATAACAAAGTTTTGGGGGTGAGGATGGGGAAGGAGGGTGGCGCGGAGGGATAGACTGGGGGTACCGGGGAGGGCCGGGCATTCACCGACCAGGTCAGACGTAATGCTTGACTGGCGAAATGTCAGATACACATCTCAGGTCTTTAGTCTCCCCTCAGCTGACTGACAGGCTGCTCTGTGAGAGGAGCTGTGTGTGTGTGTGTGTGTGTGTGTGTGTGTGTGTGTGTGTGTGTGTGTGTGTGTGTGTGTGTGTGTGTGTGTGTGTGTGTGTGTGTGTGTGCGTGCGTGTGCGTGCGTGTGTGCGGTAGGCCTGTACTTTAATTTGTGTAACAGCAAGAGCGGTAATGTGCGTGTATACGTTGCTGGTGTCGGGTTCGAAACCACGACAAATCTACAAAACATGACATTTCCTGGAGATACAACTTACAAAAAAAAGACTTCATGAAAGTTGAAACATTTGGGCCATTTTTAAGGAAGTCTCGTAACGTATAAATAATACAAGCTACAGTTTAATCTTTTAATCGGTTTGCACGAAAGGATATTATCGTCAGGGGGTGTTGAACAGTCTTTCAATGGGAGGTGAAACTTTTAATATTTCCTGAGAGGAGATGTCATTATTAGCAACCGGTGATAGAAAGCCAAGCAGGAAGGGCAAAACAAACATAAACAAATATAAATCAGGGGTTATATACAGATGAGACATTTTTAAAAGATGAAGCATGGCTGGAAAAGTAAAACTATGTACAAAAACAATAAATAAAGTAGTTTTTATATATAAAGTAAGTGCTTCTTTTTTTTTTTTTTTTTTTTTCTGACTAACTCCTGTAGTTGCTAACATGGAAACAAATCACTGGTTCGGGGACTTTCAGTGTCCTGCGGCGGGGACTGAACGGCGTTGGAAGATCAGACAACAGAGAGGCTGTTGCTCCGTGACCTCGAGCGGCAGCACGGTGGCAGACTCGTAATGAACACTTCAAAGGCCTCCGTCGATAAGTGACATATTTTTCTTTAATCTGCCATATCAATTGTGCCGCCGCTGCTCTCTCTGCTTCATCAGCAGCGTTTGTTTTGTTTGTGTTCCTCGGAGGTGGCAACAAACACGCAAGCAGAACTTCAAACGTGTGTGAACTGGGCGGTAGTTTGTTGTTGTTGTTGTTGTTTTTTAAATCTTCACCACTTGTAGTCGAAGTTCAGAGAAGCAGAAAGTCTGTAGAGAATAAAAAGTGGAAGGGAAAACAATTGATTGCTGATTGTAAACACAGCCGGTGTTTAATATCAGATTATTGACATATAAATTACGATTTCTGATGAATCTGGTTGTAGACGTTGATCAGATTATATCAACGATTATTGATAATATCCTAAACTTAAACTGACTTAAATCCTAAAAGTTAGTAGATGATGACATTATTAATATTAGAACGCAATATTGCACTCGCGTGTTTGAACTGTTGTACTTTGTTTTCAAAGAAACTTGAACACGAATTAATGAATTCATCAGATTAGGATCTTTTATTGTCATATTATAATTGATTTTCCACGAGGAGCAAGTCTTTTTTAGTTATTTGCATTTTTAAAACATTGTTTATTAACTTCTCTAACATATTTAAAATATAGAATATGCTTTAATTTCAGTGTATAAAAGCAGGTGAAGGCTGAAGTATAACTTCAGTCTTACTTAGACTTCCTTTGCCCAAAACATAAATGCTTATATTTAACTTTTAGAAAGTAAAATCTTTAAAAAAAAAAAAGTAAGCAAGTAAAAAAAAAAAAAAGATTCCTTTTGTAAACACGCTCATTTGTTGTTGTTGTTTTTTAAGTCAACTAGTTTGTGCCGTCCTTTTAAACCATACCGTTCGAACCTCTAAAGTGCACCTCTTTTTTTTTTCCGTCTGTAATTAAGCGTAACATGAATGACGGTGACTTCCTCTTCGTTCTTCATCACTTTCTCTCTCCGTTTGAAAAAAAGAAGAAAAAAAAAAAAAGAAAAGTAGGTCATCAGGGATTTCCTGCTCTCAGACGTTTCTCTCTCCAGCCAACACCTGGCCTTTGTAATAGCACTTCAGCGCGAGGAAACACTCTGTGTACTAGTGTGTGTGTGTGTGTGTGTGTGTGTGTGTGTGTAAAGAACATTACAGGATCAGAAGGTAAAAACAGCTTGTAAGTTGTTTTTTTATTTATTTTTTTTAACCGGGGAAACTTAAGGCTGCAGTCGACCTCTGTGGAGCAAACCGGGACTCCAACTCTCCCGAGAAAGAAGAGACACTCCTGAAGATTGAACTGCAGCTTCAGGCTGGGATTAAAAAAAAATAATAAAAAAAAACGCACAAAAACAACAGCCGCATATTTATTCCTCTAATTTTTTCCAATTTAAAGTTTTCTGGAGAGATGCTTTATGAAACAAAAGCCCGCCGTTACTTTTCTCTTCCTTTTTTTTTTTTTTCCTCCTTCTTCTTCCTTCAGACTGAATTATTAACAACCCGAGGCTTACCTTTGCATTTCTAATTACACCACGCAGAAAGAGAGAGCGATGGCTCTCCGAACTCTGCAGGCATCCAGTTAGAGTGTCATTGTGAAGGAGAAATCCAGTGTATGTGGAGGGTGTTGGGGGTGAGGGTGGGGGGGGGGTGGCTAAATTCACAAAGTAGGGTGCAGAAAAATTCTCCACATTTAAAAAGAAAAAAATTGAACAAGTCCGACTAATTGAACACCTCTGGCCTCTCAAAATCTGATTTCCTCGACTCGTTCTGATACATTTCTGCAAAGGGTAAAGTTAAAGTACCGTGGAAATGTTAAGACCATTAAACTTCTATTCATTATTAAAAACATGCCCCAAAAAAAAAAAAAAAAAAAAAAAGCTGATTTAACAAGACAGAAAACGAGCCGCGAAAAGCTTTTTGACGGTCTTCGCCGACTCGAGCGTGATAGTTCGATGGCTGACTTGAATTTCTTTTTCTTCCTCCGAAGCACTTGTTGCGAAGGTGTCAGATCACCCACAGCGGGTGTGTGATCAAAGACGCACGCACACACACACACACACACACACACACACACACACACACACACACACACACACACACACACACACACACACACACACACGTTGAGGTTGAGGGGGAGGGGACTAAACAAAAATACTTCATCACAGTCGATGTGGGATCACAGCGAGGTTCTCAGAACAAAAAAAAAAAAAAAAAAAGAAGCTGAGGGGGAATACTCACCTTCGTCTCGACGCTTTCCTCTTCCTCCGCTGTTTTTCTCCTTTCTTCACACACACACACACACACACACACACACACACACACACACACACACACACACACACACACACACACACCTGAGAGCGTGCATTCAGGCTGATAGTCATACCGAGAGGACGATGCTGTAAAGGTTCGGAGAATGTGATGTTTCTGAAATGATTAATTTTTCCGTTTCGGGGGCCGAAGCTTGAGCAGCAGAAAAATATGTCAGGGTTCAAAAGCCTCTTCAAGAATTACAAGGTCACCGATACACAGAAAAATTCAAGAGGGGCAACTGGTGCCTCCTTCGAGATAAAAACAAAAAACAAAAAAAAAGCCCCACACACACACACACACACACACACACACACCCACACACACACACACACACACACCCACAATGTTGCGCGTCAGTTGCGCCACTTTTCCGACCTCTGAGAGGCTTCACCGCCCGGTGTGGTTTTATTTTTACCCTCCGTCTCCTTTTTGCACCCGTCTAGTGTTGGCGCTCCGTGGTCATCCCTTCACCCCCCCCTCCTCCTCCCCCTCCCTCCCCCCCCCCTTTCTGCCACATGAAGAACCCACCCGGCTGCCATTACAATAACGTTGCTGTGTGTATAAGACGGTTGCAACTGGAGCAAGCGGCCGCGGTGTTTTAAGACGTGCGGCGGGCGCGTTGTGGGTCCGAGGACGCCGGAGGGTCTTTAAGATGCCGCTTTGGAGATAAGTTAACGGGTCAACTCTCAAAAGAATTGCCCAGGCAAGCGTTAAGCTATTCTTTTTTTTTTTTATAGACAACACACTTTCCTGTGCGCACTTCGACAAAAAATACTCAAGAAATCCTGCAAGAAAATGAAGAATTTCTTAGCTGGAACCACCAGATGAACTAAAGCACCCGACACAACTCGACTTCATTCAGCTTCATGTTTTCTTTTGAATTCGTACAGTGATATTTGAGTACAATATATATTAACGTAGACATCCTATATCTGTTTTTATTTGGTGTAAAGCTTCCGTCTGGAGCTCCTCGATGCACCGACCCGTTTCCCATCATCATCATCTTCTAGCTGTTTGACTGCAGCTGTGTTAAACGTCGTAGCTCTTCTGGTTGCCGTGGTGATCGGGATTTAAAAAAAAAAAAATTTTATTAGGTTTTCAGCGTCTCTTTCGGTCGCTGTTGCAAACTTGTGGCACATTTTTGCCGCCACTAAATGAAACATCCGGAGGGACGTCGCTAAATTTGGGGAAATGCCATGAATTTTGTCGCCCGCCGTCACTTCTTCGGCCGCTTAAAAACTCCACGGGTCATCGCCTTTTTTTTGTTGTTTTTTTTTGCAAGAATTAAATGGCAAAACAAATTTCAGCGTTTTCTTTTTTGTGTGTGTGTGTGTGTGTGTGTGTGTGTGTGTGTGTGTGTGTGTGTGTGTGTGTGTGTGTGTGTGTGTGTGTGTGTGAAACTTGTTTTTTCACACAGAAATGAACACCGAGCACTTTTTTTTTGGTGTTAGAAAACACTCAAGGTCAGACGCACTCGCTCACCTCATTAACTAGCTGTTCATTCTGCGGCGTTCTCGTATCCTCCCCATCGTTCTGCCTCTCAATTTCAAATCAGGAGTTTAACCTCCGAGCAGATTCTGCTCACGCTGTGGCAGCGGACCTGGCCGCGCACCGCCGGGAGAATTACCTTCCCATAATTATACCGCAATTATGACCGAGATAAAATCAGCATTATTATAAAAAAAAAAAAAAAAAAAAGGAAAGGAAAAGAAAGAAATAAGTTTAAATGAGTAGTGGGAGGGAGGGATGGAAGGAGTTGGAGCTTTGGTGTCTCGGAGGGGATTGGTGACAGTCCTGTGAAACAAAAGAAAGCAAATGGACAGAAAAACCTTCTTTCTAATTAAGCACAGAGAAAAAGATGGTGTCTCCGGTAATTATAAAAAGTGTAAGAGATTCTTAACTCGTTTGAAGCTAATTTTCAGTTTCAGTCCAGTAAATTTAAAAAAAAAAAAAAAAAAAGTTGAGTCCGAATGGCGAAACAAACTTTTCACAGTAGAGTTCGGTGACGTTTCTTATGGGAAACGTTGCCGCTGTAATTAAAAACCGATCTAACTTCAGATGACCCGCGGATATTATCATAATGCCCCCCCCCCCCCCCCAACACTGACAAACTATACGGTGTCATTTCCTCGGCCGGCCACCGGGGGCTCAGTGAGCAGAGTCCTGACACAATCTCTCCTGGCTGCAGAAAACAAGAGGCCTGCGACAACTAAGCTCTCCCTTCAAAAAAACCGCCGACCCGCTTCCCCAAAAATAGACTTGCAAAAAAAAAAAACACAAAAAAAAAACCCCGACCCTGTGAGCTTTTTGGGCCTCCACTTCCCAGCTCGTCATCTTCATTGACGTGTGGCAGCAGCAGCAGCAGCTCTCGGTCTGGAGCCCGGATAGCAGCAGACAGGACATCTGCTCTTCATATCCGCCCGGTGTGTTGCACAAAGTGGACCTCTCTCTAGCTGCAGCCCACGGGCCCGGCGGCTGCGCGGCGGGGCGAACGACTCCCTCTCCAAACACAATTGGGAAAAGGGACTTGTTTATCCGAGCGTTCGGGGGGCTCGGATCAGAGGCAGATAACGTCTGGACGGGTTTGAGTCTCCTTTCCCACTCGCGGCTCACGGCGGCACATCTGCATCTGAGTTGCCCCCCCCCCCCCCCCACCTCCCTCAAAAAAAAAAAAAAAGGAAAAAGTGTTTTAAAGTGAGCCGATGTACGATATACAAACAGGTAGCGCTGGCATCGCCAAGCACCTCGGGAAGACGTCGCTGGTTTTCTTTCTTTCTTTTTTTAAAAGCATCGACCTCTGGGAACATTACAAAGTCGCGTACGACTTTAATCTGCTTTTACCTTCTTTTTTCTTTTTCTTCAGCTGTCGCGGAAAAATCAGTTTCTAGGTCACAAAAAAAAAATAAAAAAAGAAGTCTTCAGATCCATTTGTAATGCATTTTCATCACTCCCGTGTCACATTTCTTTAATAAAACCACAATCTCCAACCTCCCATCACCCTTTTTAAGGTCAGCGTGTGGGTGGGTGGGTGGGTGGGGGGAGAGAGAAAACATTTAAAAGCAGCAAAAAAAAATGATTTATAACCTGCATATTTCAGATATGTAATGGCTGCCGAGTATCTCCCGGCAATGCCATTACTTATTTCTGAAAGCCCCACCTGATTGTAGTCAGACAGACTCACCTAAAAAACACCTAAAACGGCTCAATAAAGCACCTTGAGCCGTGATTGGGATCTCACTCATATTCCCCTCGTCACAAAGATGAATGCATTTGCGGGGGAAAAGGGGGAAAAGGATGAGAGAAGAGCGGCGGAGAGTTTTAATAAATTCGGCATCATGCTTCTGCCACGCTGCTCACAACTCACTGACAACTGCATTTATTTAAAGACAGTTTGATAAATTAATTTGGTTTTTTTTTCTTTCTCTCTCTCTATTTATTATTATTATCTGGGAGGGGGGTAGAGGTGGGAGGGTGGGGGGATACATTCGCGGACGAATAATGATCTCGACTGAAAAATGGAAGCGTTGCAGCGACGGAGGAGGAGAAAAAACAACAACAACAACAACAACAAAAAAAATGCTGATTTCATTCACGGCCCGTTTTCATTTGTCTTGTTTGACGGGCGAAGAAGAGGCTTCGTGTCAAGAAATATATTAGCTTTGTGTTGTTTATGGTCTGTATTACAGCCTCGTGTTTTCATAATTTTAAATAGAATAAACTTTTGGAGACGTTCGAGGCACCCCACACACACACACACACACACACACACACACACACACACACACACACACACACACACACACACACACACACACACACACACACACCGACTAACCCGGCTTACTTTTTTTTTTCTGGTTTTTTGGGGGGTTTTTTTGGTTGTTGTTTTTTTTTGTCACATTTGTACAAGGAAACAAGCTTGATCTTGATAAAGGAGAAAATTGTGCAACAAGAAGGACAGATCAGATAATTGGCCGGAGGTCTCCCACGCATGCAAACGGGCCTAAATGCCACACACTGCAAACTCAACCGAAACCGTTCAGAAGGAACTAATCTCGCCAACATAAAACAAAAACAAAAAACAAGCGAAACCATTCATAATATCGGTATCGGCGGCATCTTGTACACATTTCGGGGGCCGGCCGGCCGGCAATATCCTTCGGAGGACAAAGTGTACGAAATGAATCGATAAACTCAAAAGCCCTGAAATCTCAAATCCATTAGACGAAACACATATTACTTCAAAATGGAGTTGCATTAAGTGTCAGATGTCCCCGATAACGGCCGCCTTCATTTGGGTTTCTTTTTTTTTTTTGCTGCCCTCCCTCCTCACCCCCCCCCCACCACCACCTCCCCCGTTGGGACGCACGAGTGGTGTCTCCTTATCATTCATGCCATAAAGTGCTATCTGTGTCTGTTATCGCCCGTGTCTGCACGAAGGAGCTAAAAAAAAAAAAAAAAAGGAAAGAGAGTTCGACAGAGAACGAAGGGGAGAAAGTGATAAACATCGCTGCTGTGGCCAACATCCATGTACACCTGTATGAGTGGACACGTACGCCTTCACACACACACACACACACACACACGTATCAAACAAGGCCACGCATCTGACATGCTCTTATCTCTATTTTTTTGTGCAGCGCTACCTCAGCAGCTCGCCAACTCGAAGTGCAGAGGAAGTCAAACTGTTGCAGAGGAATGTATCTGGACTTTTTTTTTTTCCCCTTTTGATGGCCTGTTGCGCGTTATCTGTTCACATGAACTCTTCCGGCCAATAACTCCTGATTTAAAAAAAAAAAACACACACACAAAAAAAAACTGTCAGAATATGCAGATTTTTTTTGTTTTTTTTTGTTGAGATGCTTAAAAAGAAAGAAAGAAAAAAAAAAAAGGTTCCTTTCCGACTGCAATCATCACTTTGAATACGAGGATATCACAACCCAGATTCCTCTCCGCTCCGAAGAGTGTCATCGCTTGCAGATTGTACGATTACGACACGTTGACCCCCCCCTCCCTCCCCCCCCGACGCGTCGCGATGCAGTCCTCTCATCGCAGGCCTGTTTTTATTTATTTATTTACTTACTTTAAATACTATCTGAATCCTTTTCACTATGCAAAGGCGTAACCTTAATCTGGCTGCCTTTGACCTTGCCATTCTCCTCCTCTATCTCTCCCTTTTTTCCCCTCTCTCTCTCTCTTGCCCCCACCCCCCTCCCTCTCCGCCGCCCTCCTCCCCCTCCTGCGTTTGTTTATCCAGCTCTCTCCTCGCCGCCTCTCTGATGAGTGTTTTATCTCGCGGCCCACCTTTTCACACCGCCGCGTTCACAATCACGAGTATCACCCGTAATTATCTCCCCGTATTCCCCCTTCCCCGCCCTATCGCCGGCGTTCATCTCTGCGCTGGAATTATATGCGTTTCAGCTGGGTGCCACCGCGCCCCCCCACCCCCGGAGGAGGAGGAGGAGGAGGGAGGGAGGAAGAGCAGGGTAGGTTTTGAGGAGGCGAACAAGCAGCGGGGCCTTCAGGTTGGGTGAATCCAGTCCAGCTGTGGTCGGCGTGACCTGCAGCCCCGGACTCACATCTCAGGTGTAATTACTTTGTTTCACAGCTTTCCTTTTTCTTTCTTCTTTTTTTAATCTCCCATCGACTTTGCATCTGCCCCCCCCCCCCTTTCACAAATCCCTCCCCCCCTCCCGCCGCCTGCTTTCCCGCACGTAATATAGTTGTGGTCCGCTGTCAAAGTCGCCGTGACCTTCCCTCCTTTCTGCTGCCGCCATTGTACCAATAAGAAAACCAATTAATGACTTATCCGTCCATCTCAATGTCAAGTCTTTTTCCGAGGTGTACTATTATGTCTGCTTTGCCGACATGGTGTTAATTAACTCGATGTTTTTTTTTTTTTTTTTTTTTTGGGGGGGGGGGGGGGGTTGCGCTCTCTCGTCCGCTCACACTCTCGACCCGACGCCGGTATTCGCGGGGCGGCATAATAGCGGCGGCGAGACGGCGAGACGGCGCAGAAAAGAAAAAAAAGAAAACCTTCAAACTTCTGGAGAGCGACAGAATTGTAAAGAGAGAAGGGGCGGCAAAAAAAAAAAAAAAAAAGGGAAAAGGATATGAAAGGATTTAATGAACAAGATGTCTGAAGGAGGAATTGAATGGACCCCCCCCCGCCCCTAGATAAGGCTGTAAAGTCGTTAAGAGTGGGCAGAGAGTGGCGTTGCGCGTCTTTTTAGGACGAAGACCTTTCACGAGGGGAAGCCCTAACATCCCAACGTTTGCTTTTTCCCCCCTTTACCGCATTCATGTTCAAATTTCTCAGTGAAATGTCAAAGATGATAGACATATCACTTCCCCCCCCCCCCCCCTGTTATACTGTGGAGCAGCCTTTTACCACCGCCTGGTTTTAAACCCTTCGGGGGACGCTCGTTGCCTCGTGCTTCGGAGCGATGACTCGCGTTGCGTCACCGCTGACCTGAGAGGCCTCCACCGTGGGCGAGCCTCACTTTCATTTATTTATGTTTTTTAACCCGTCTAATGATTCGACCTTTTTTCCTACGACAAAGAAAAACCTGCGACGTTCAGCCCTTCGGACGGCGAGCGCGATGTCTATCCGTTTCACTTCAGCCCATCTCCATATTTATTTTAATTAAAAATTTGTCCGAGCATTGTCCCAGGGAGACAACTGTTCTGAAAATCATTCCAATATCCTAATATATAAAATTAGAGCGGCGCCGTGTATGTCGTGTTTTTTTCTTTCTTTTTTTTGAACTTTCTAGTAATAAATTATATACTCAGCCAGAGTGAGGAGCCCAGCCATATCTTTTTAATTTTCTAAATGCAATTCATTGCTCCCGAACTCGGATTCAAAACACTTAATTAATTTGTATTTGATAATTTGCCCACTTTCACGGCATGACATAAGTGTGGTTTTTTTTCTTTTTAAACTTTGCACTGCGTGCACAAGTTTAATTAAGTGAGAACTCTTCACATTATCAACATCGTGAATTGTGTGTTCTTTTTTGCAGGAATAAAAAAAAAAAGAAAAAGAAAAACCTGGGTCTTCTTCTTCTTCTTCTTCTTCTCCTCCTCCTTCTCCTCCACTCCCACAATTTTCCCGCATAAAAGAAATTTCCCGAAATGAGAGGGAGTGATTGCTGGAGGAGGTATACATTTCAAGTTAATTTTACATTGACCTTGTAAAAAAGGGATTGTGAAAGAGCGTGGATAAGTTAAACAGTAATGGAAAAAAAAAAAAAAAGGGGAGCTAATGCACCTTCATGTGGCTGCGCTGCGCTAACGGACTCCTCCGCTCCTCCTCCCTCCTCCTCCTCCTCCTCCTCATCTCCGCTGCGCCGCCGTCGCGACGCCTTTGATGGACCCGCAGCCAACCTGCATTTGAGCTAAATTGTACATTAAACCAGATTAATGAGATTTTGGTTTCAGGGGGCTGAATTTTTCTGTTTCGCTCGACTGCTGGAGAGAGAATTGTCTTCGTTTCTGACCGTGAACGATCGTGCAGCTGTAACTTCCCTCCTTTATGAGCTCTTTAAAAAAAGTACATTTGTGTGTGTGTGTGTGTGTGTGTGTGTGTGTGTGTGTGTGTGTGTGTGTGTGTGTGTGTGTGTAATGATCACACGGGACCCGCCGACCGTCTCCGAGTTTGATAAAGACTCACCTGCCATCGGCTTTGCAGTCTGAACTGTTGCTGCAGAATGCTGACTCTGCAAAAAGTTCTTCCGTCAGCAAATCCTTCACGTCAAACAGCAGGGTTTGTCATATTTCTCAGTCTTACGGTAGAAAGAAAAAGAAAAGTTTGATTTGAGTACGTTTGTGTAATAAAATTGCACGTGGCATGCGTTTACTGTGTTTTTGGAGTTTCTCGCCTCTCGGCGTGTTTTTGGATACTTGCCGACTCGTGTACTTGTCGAATCGCTTTGTGTTTGACACTATTTTTCACTGCAAGAGTCCAACGAACCAAATGCTTCCAAGTTTTTAGTGGCAAAAAAAAAAGTGGGCGTACGATAAATAAAAGCAAAGGAGGGATGCTGATTTTTAAGTGTATTTCAGTTGAAAGTCACATTTGCAGGCGGTTAAATTAGCACAAAAGTTTGGGAAGTCGGTTACAGCTGTTTATTTGAATCCATCTTTGCCCTTTGAAATTTCCTGGAGCCAAAGATTTTTGTCTATAAATTGCTTTTTTTGTCGGACCAACAGTTTTTAGGGCTCGATTGGAAAATCAAGTCGTTAAGAACTAAAAGCGCTGCTTGTTTTCAGACGACGTTTAATTATTACATTTTTGCCATCAGTTCATAGTTTTGTCAGGAAAAAGTGAAATAACACAACTTATATCAGAAGTCCCTGATGCGAAATGAACTACACACTGTGCTGCTTAACTTCTCGGCCAACACGGACACACAAAAAGGTTTGTTTTAAGTGGCGGTCTGAAAACTCGGGTGTCTTACGGGCCTCCGTTTATTACTGCGCTGAAAAGTTTTACGTCTGATTTCTTTTCCCTGTAACTTTTCGTTACTGCTGCGCTTTCCTAATTTCTTTTGCATTTTCTTTTCTAGAGCTCATAAACCGAAGCCATCAGTCTTTTACTTTTAGCCTTTTTTTTTGCCGACTGGGAATCTTCCTCTCCGCGTTCGGACATCCCAACCCCTCCCTTCGCCGTCGCACCACCACATCGATGTTGTCAGCTTCCCCTTTTCATTAGCTGTTTTTTTTGTCCGTCTGTTGCGGGACACACACACACACACACACACACACACACACACACACACACACACACACACACACACACACACACACACACACACACACACACACACACAAACTTTGTCGGAGTCGCGGCTGGGCCCCGAGCCCAGAAAATCATTTAACAGGCCAATCAGAGCGTGGGGCCGATCCCAACGCAGCCATTAGGGAAACCTGAGCACCGACCCCCCCGACCCCCCGACCCCCCGACCCCCTTGTCTCTCACAGCCTCTTTCACGGTTTTAGACGCTCTACAAATTGAGCATCATCCTCCCAACCCCTCAGCAGCCATTTTGCAAATAACGTGGTCCGGGGAAAGAAGAGAGAGTGGGAACAGACGGGAAAATGATGTTCATCGGGTTTTATGGAAGGAGATGGGGAGAAAGAGATAGAAATGAAATATCCCCGCTGACTAGAAGGGGGTTTCTGATTCTCCCTCCTCCCTCCTCGTCTCCTTTCTGAACCCCAACCTTTAGTTCAGACTCAAAAAAAAAAAAAACCCGCGATAAAACCCTATTTCTCCGCTTTCATTCTTTCACTCGTCCTCTCCTCCTCTTCGATCGCGGGGGGAACACTCGGGCCTTTGTTCGCTGAATTGGTTTTCAGATGTTATTTTTTTCTTCGCTCTTTTCTTTCTCTGAGAGCATGTGATTAAAATCACCTCAGTCGTTTAGCACTGATGCCTTTTGTCTCTGCGGTCCCATTCTGCTGGGAGTCAGAGGGCTTACCACTCTACATCTCACAGGTAGGATATAATAGGATTCCACCGCTGCTCTTCCCCCGCGCCGTCCGTCTGCATATTTACAGCTTAAATACATGCATATGTATAAATTAAGGCTCAAGGCAATAATCGCAGCTTTTAATAAGAAGCGGTGTATAATTTTCAACTTTTAAGTCTGAGGTGGAGGAGGGAGGGGGGGAGGGAGGGAGGAGAGAGGGGCTGAGAACTGCCGGGGAATATGAATATTTTTCCCGTGTCCAAACACGACTGTGTTTGTCCAAGCTATAGCACTTTCCGCCGAGGTTGAAGCATCCCGGAGAAATGCGCATGAGTTATTCATGAAGGGAGGCGTTCGGCAGCAGCTTTGATTACCGCAGGTAAACTTAAGAAAATAAGAGGAAGCAACAAATGACCGTCGAGAACATTAAAGCGTCTTGCGACTTTGTCCGTGAACGTCGAAGTGAAACCTGACGTTTTCTGATGGTAAATCTGTTGCTTCTTTATTTAAGTCTACCCCCCCTCCTCCCCCTTCCTCCCACCAACTAAAAAAAAGTATTAAAGTTTGTCAATGAATGTAGTCCGGTTTTGCAGAAAATATCAACTTCCTGTCCGTTGATGCTACAGAAATATATAAGCCCTAAAACCTTCACAGCAAAAACAGCTGATTACCAAACAGGATTTTATGTAAATAGTAGTACAACACCATATGACCAAAAAAAACAAAAACAACGGTTTGATGCCTTTTGAAATTCAAACTCAAATCCCGAATGCTCTGATGGTGCTGAATAAAGTGTTTCCCTTCAAAGGAGTATTGTGAACTACAATCTTTATATTTACTTTCTGACCACGTATTCCTGATTTTAGAAGATACATTTCCCGTCAATTTAGTGCGGTTAAACACATATTTTTTTATATATATTTGTGATGTTTGGCAACTTTCTGGTAAAAAAACAACAACCACAGTTTCAAGAACATATACATATTATATTCTCAAAGTATGGAATAGTTTTGGTGTGGCTGTAAGGACTTGGAGAGTCATCAAGTCAACAGAATATACAGAAATGTGGCTTTTTTTCTTCTTCTTCTTCTTCTTCTCTTTCTCCAGTTGAGTCTCGAACAGCATGATGAACGGTGTCGATAATGTTCCGTAACGCCGGTGCAGCAGCTTGACGTCTCGGTGTTTCCTCGGTGTTGTTGTGGACGGTGGAGGAGCGCTGCATGATGGGAGCGGCGTTGACCTCCGTGACCCCTTCAGTCGTCCTCTCCTTCCGCTGCACGGCACTCGAGAAGTTTCTGATCACACCCGCAGAGGAAGTGAGCTTCACTCGTTCGGAGAAAATCCCCCCGCCCCACCCCCGCTCCTCCCCCCTCCTCCTCGCTGTCTTCCCCTTCGTTCGGCTGCCAAAGGCCTTGATTAATGGTCTTCTTTAATTAATACTTTTACAGTACTTAGAGCAAAGACCTTCCAATTAGCATTGGCCTAAAGAGTGTAATCACCTGAGCTCATCCAGATGTTTATCCGCAGACCGACTGACTGACGGACTAAATGACTGACTGACTGCGTGTGGAAGCCTGCGCAGCTCAGACGCTAATTTACTCCCTCAGACGCGTTTGCGGGCTCGAATCTCAGAACTCCCGTCCAACTCTTTATGAAGATGAAAGAGGGTCTTGGCACACCGTGCGTTGCCCTCCGGTGGCCTCGGGGGATTTCTTCTCTTTTTCTTTTTTTCTCTCTCTCTCGCTTTTCAAATATCGGCGAGATGTTCGAGAGATCCTCCGTTTTAAAGTCGACCCGAACGATCCTCGTTTTGAGGATCTGACGCAACACTCAGAAGACTCCCAGAAAGAAATACCGTATTGCATTAATGGAAAAAAAAAAATCAAAGATCTCTTTCTCGTGTATTTGAGCTTATTTAGTTTAAGTAAAGCTAACTGGAAGGATTGTTTCTTCCTCTCTCGGTGCGGCTGGCGTTCTTGTTGCGTGACAAACCGGTCAGATTACTAAAAATCATAACACTAAGTCACAGTATTTATGTAATATCCAAACCGCAGCTTTATTTCAAGGCCTGGCATTTTATTTCCTCTGGATGTCTTGTGTATCTTCAGTCCCATTTACTGTTTCTGAGATGTAAACAGGACGTCTCCACGCCGCCCGGTGAGGCTGCAAAGTGCTGCTTCCAGCTAAATGCTAACAGGGGCTGAGGGATAATGCTAACATTTTAGCAGGTGTATTTATCATCGTCTTACTTTAGCATGGTAGCATGCAAACATTTCCTCATTTGGACAAAGAGTAGAAACTATTAGTAAAAAAAAAAAAAAAAAAAAAAAAAACGTCACGGTGGAAGAAAATTAGCGAATGATGAAAAATAAAACGTTCGTCTGCATTCTTGAAACATAAATATCTGCGCAAAATGTTTGGACGATGGTTATGATTACGAAGAGCTAATATAAGCCTTTAAAGAGTCCCTTCTTACTATATTCAGCTTTATTTTTTTGTATTGTATTCATTCATTTAAATACCTAAATACAATGTTAGGCATCCAGATTTTCTGCTTTCGCTGTAGAAATATTAAATATATCATCTATTCTCCACTGAAACACGTGCAGCCGGTTTCACATTGAATCCACAGTGGATGCCTTTTTTTTTTTAATATTTTATTTTTAGTAAAGAGCATACAAAGACAACGGCTTTATGTTTTGTTTTAATGGGAAGTGGAAACAGCGGCAGGCAGTGAGAGAAAATTCCACGGCATTAATTACAAACTGATTAGACGCTCCTTTTTTTGCAGGAGGCTGTATCATTTAATTGAGGGGAAAATAATGATCACAATTCCAGCAACTTCTAATTAGAAAAACAGCTCAAATCTTATCGGGACTTCTTGATGCATGTGGAACACACACATGGCTTTCACTCGTACACACACACACACACACACACACACAGACACACACATATCTAAACAGCTTCCTATGGAGTGTATTCTTTTGTGCATCTTTTGTGGGGACACACACTCGTGTTGTCGGCGTCCCACTCGGAGACGGAGGAGCCGGTTTTTAAGCGCATCAAGTCGACTGGCGGATTATGTTTGTAGATATTACCCCGAAAGAAATCAGCGGTGCGCTTTCTCCAAAAGAGACACAGACAATTACAGATCTGATAACCCCCCCCGAGTTGTATCGCAGTGTGTTTACACTATCTGACATGGCTGAAACAACAGCACAAATAAGAACACAGACAGAGAAGATTCTCATCTCAACTTTCCTGACTTGCCGCTTATCACAAACCACCAAAAAAAAAAATGCAAAAAAATCCCAGACGTCAGACGGAGCTTGGAACGGGACCAAGACGCCGACAACACGAGTGCAAAAAAAAACAAAAAAAAAACAACAACCAAAAAACAAACTGGCATTACATCCAATTTTTTTTTTTTTTTTTTTTTTGTAAAGCTGAGTTTCTGTATTTATTGGCAGCTGCTTGGGAGTGTTTTATGATACTTAAGAGGATATTTCCACACAGATAAACAACAGCTTGAAGAAACATTTTCCAAAAAAGGGAACCTGTAATGTTTTCTGTTAAATTGGCACGCAACAACAGCAGCCGTGTGTGTGTGTGTGTGTGTGTGTGTGTGTGTGTGTGTGCGTGCGTGCGTGTGTGTGTGTGCGTGCGTGCGTGCGTGCGTGCGTGTGCGCGCGTGCGTGCGTGTGTGTGTGTGTGTGACCTCCGGGGGCGGGTGAAGAATTGCATACAGTACATGACTCATGTTGTGGCATTGACACAGTCAGACACTGCAACACTTACAGTGAAGGACGTGTTATCTTCCCCGCAGGTCATTGTGACAGTTTCATCCCCCCCCCCCCCACACACACACACACACACAAATGGGATTCTTATTCAACCAGAGTAGCGCTGAGTGTGTTTTTTTATTCTCCGTTCGTGAAATTTACACACACACACACACACACACACACACACACACACACACACACACACACAGCGTTATGGTTATGATTAATAGGCAGTTTTGTCATTGGGGTTTATTAATGTGGAGGAAAAAAACCAACAACTGCCTGATTTATGAGCCGCGTCTAGACGCCGCAACTGCTTTTCTCCTTCTCTGGCAGCAGATCAACCGATCAGCTTTTTAAAAAGTGTTTGTGAGTTTTTGCGCCTTTTGAAACAGAAAGGCGACAGGTTTTTAATTATTTTTTTATTTTGTCGGCATTGATCGACCGGGTCGTCGTCGTTCGCTCTCACCGTTAAAAGACATTGTGCTGCGCGTGTGGGTGGTTTCTCCTCCGATTCTTTTACAAACAGAGTCATTTCAGTGTATTAGGTAAAACAGCAGTAAATCAGCCCGCCTGACAGGCCTGGCAGAGCAGCACAATCGATGGCACCGAGTTGAAAGGGAACTGACAAGACGGCACGGACTAATATTTGATATTGCGCTCTCAGCTGATTGACTGTATATTTGCGGCTGTCGTATTCGGGGTGGGCTGCATCAAAATTAAAAAAAATTAAACGATCCTACCTTTTTATATCGCTAAAGATCTCAAGCATAACAGCCCAGCAGCCATGTTTCCACCCAAAGCAGTGAGAAAACGACTCATTGCAATACATCAGACACACACACACACACACACACACACACACACACACACACACACACACACACACACACACACACACACACACACACCATCATAAAGGTATCCACTCAAGGAGAAATTGGAATCGGCCACTCCCTTTGGATCAGCCGGAGTATTCCTTTACCATGTTTCTCAGGCTTGGATGAGGATGCTGTAGGATTGTCTGTGTGTGTGTGTGTGTGTGTGTGTGTGTGTGTGTGTGTGTGTGTGTGTGTGTGTGTGTGTGTGTGTGTGTGTGTGTGTGTGTGTGTATATAGGGTAAGGCTGGGGGACTGTCCAGGGAAAGTGTCTGCTTGGCCGTCCCTGGCTGAGAGGTAAGCCCTCGCCGGTAGTGTGCTGAAAACCAACCGTGTTGTCGCCGGCTGCGGAGCCAAAATCACTGACGCGTTTTAGAGAAAAGGGCCCCCGGTGCCTGAGAGGATGGGGGTATTAAGCAAACACACACACACACACACACACACACACACACACACACACACACACACACACACACACACACACACACACACACAGAGGCACAGTTGTGAACATGTACAATGCTGTTGCGCGCACACACACCTACTCGAACAATGCTCAAACAAAAGTGCAGGCATATACCGTAACACACAGCCAAAGGTACACCCTCCACACACACACACACACACACACACACACACACACACACACACACACACGCACTCTCACACACAGTCGGAGCAGCGAGCCGAGTCATTGTGCCAGGTGGCAGGGGGAGGCTCTCGGCTCAGAACGAGCAGAGAGGAGGTGGAGGAGGAGGGAGGAGAGGCTCTTGGCCGGCCTTGAAAGCGAGAGGCACAAACGGCAGCGGCGATGCCCAGGTTTGGACGCGGCCAGGGGGGGAGCCCTGGAGGGGTTTCCTGAGCATGCGAGCAAGGGGGGTGGACGGTGGAAGGTGGACGGGGAAAGAGGGGTTGCAGGGATGGTTTCTGGGGCTGCTATTGGGCCCGCGGTCAGGCGCCCCCCCCCCCCCCCCGCCTCCGCCTGTAACAGAGAAGTGTGATCCCAGACACAGCTGTCATGTTTCTGAGCCGGACCTCCTTGTCCAACGGGCCCAGAGCTTGCAGCGAGGGGAACCGGGGATGCTGCAGCGGGCTCAGACTGGGCTTACACACAACACACAGCATTGTTCCCTGCATCTGCGTTAGATACTAAATAAGATGTACCTTTTTTCCCTTCTCTCTAAGCTGTGTGTGTGTGTGTGTGTGTGTGTGTGTGTGTGTGTGTGTGTGTGTGTGTGTGTGTGTGTGTGTGTGTGTGTGTAGCATGGCGGTTTAGGACAAACGGTATGCTAATTATCTCTGGAATAGAAATACAACACCCGGAGATAAGGCGCTGTGTGTTCGCACCCGGCCCGCTGAGGTGATCAGATAAGGACCCAGTTGACTGGATACAGTAGCCAGATGGATTGGGTACCTTCACACACACACACACACCAAAAAAAACCACACACACCAAAAAAAAAAAAAAGAAGGTCAAACTACACAAACCCTCGCGTCAAACACGGGAGAAAAAGGAGAATCCAAAACCTGAAAAAAAAAAAAAGAACCTCGAGACTCCTAAAATACATCCCAAGCTATAAATTCACCGGCTGTTTTATGGGCCTGCAGTGTATCCTGAACCACCGGGGGGGGGGGCTTCCCATCTCAGGGTATCCATTGTCTGCGTTGCCCCTGAACTCTCCAACTACCACAAACAGGATCAGGTCCCGGTGGAGGAGAAAGCCTAAGAAAGGACGACTGTGAAAAGGAGACAGGTGGGAGGGAGGGGTGAGGAGGAGGAGGAGGACAAGAAGAAGAAGAGACCAGGTGGAGGAGGGAGGAAGGCCAACCAAAAAGGGGGGGGGAGACAGGAGTCAAGGATGTGAATTAACAGAGTGGCCGGTGAGGTATTCTGGTTCAGGGCTGGCTCCCGTAAAGTGAGCTGTGGGGCGTGTAAAGTGGGGGGGGGGGGCTATTTGGGTCATTTTCACATGGAGCCTGGCCAGACTCCAGAAACTGAGCGAGGGGGGGAAAGAGTGTGTGTGTGTGTGTGTGTGTGTGCGTGTGTGTGCGTGTGTGTGCGTGTGTGTGTGTGTGTGTGTGTGTCGTGTGCGTGTGTGTGTGTGTGTGAGACTCCTAATGGCTAAGCCTTTCACTGGGCCACACTGCAGTGAGCTGTAATTGAAGGTAATTGTTGGGAAGAGCCGACACACACAGCTTGTCCACTGTTCCCCGGGCCGAGATGGACGAGCCGTGGGGATGACAGAGTGGGAGGGAGGGGAGGAGGGAGGTGGTGCGGAGGGGCGTTGAGGGTGAGGACCACGGTGAAGGCGTGGGGTGGAGGGGGGTGGGAGAGAGAGAGAGAGTAAGGAGCCTAGAGGGGAGATTGCATTACCCCCCACCCCACACACACACCTCCACCGTCCCCGACCGTCCTACACGGCGTTTGTCTGCTCGCACAATTGCGTAATTGTGTCCCCCGCTCGAATGGTCCGAAGGGCCGCGGCAGCGTCTTGGATGCAGGTGAGCCGACTCGGGTGACACACGGACAAGAGAGACGGACTGAAAGAAGACGGCGTGTGAAAGGAGACGGACAGAAGCAGCGACGTCACCCGTCCGTCTGTGAACGGCCGCGACGAAGCCACAAGTTTGGATGTTTTTTGGCCGTCGCCATCTTTGCTGGTTCGGAGCGGTTTGGAGCAGGAAGTCGACCGTATTTGGGCGAGCTGGGAGCTCGAATCTGATTGGAAACGTCCCGCCCACCGATAGCTGTAACCTGACTGCACCACAGGCCTGTCAATCAAACAGACGCGCCCTCCAAACACGTCTTTCTGAATCTTCTTTTCTAATGAATGAGGGATTATTTTCAGATGGACCTCCAGAAAACTAAGAAGAAGGAGTGACTTTAGCTAACAACACCTGGTAATAATTGTAGAAATAATAACTGGTGGAAAGGATTTACTGACTTCATGAGAGAAGTTGAATGGGAGTCTATGGAGCCGGAGGCTCTTTGGAACCAAACTCTAGTGGCACTCGGTGGTATTGCAGCTGAAGACACTTCCATCTCATTTTTCAGAGCCGGAAGCTACGAACGCTTTTATACACAGTCAATGGTTGGGACCCCAACTTTGAAACATCCACCCCCAAAAATATATATATATATATATTTTCCTCTTTTTTTTGTGATGAAGGCTGCAACTTCAGTCCAGTAAATTTGATCTTTTTTTCCCCAGAAATCCTTCAATGAATACATTTAGCTCTTTGTCACACACATACACAGACACTTTTTTTCAAATAGATTTCATGAGGTTGTGCTGAGGCGATGATGTTCATGTGTGTGTGTGTGTGTGTGTGTGTGTGTGTGTGTGTGTGTGTGTGTGTGTGTGTGTGTGTGTGTGTGTGTGTGTGTGTGCTTGGGCGGGCGGGCAGGAGATGGGAGAGGAAATCACCTTCCCCACTTTGCCTAGCCTCCTCGGTTGGATGGGTTTAGCTCCATGAGCGCACTGGAGCAGGAAATCCAGATTCGCAGCCTATCAGCGAAATAGCACATATATGACTCCCCAGCCTAAGACGGTCTAATCAGGCCTGCCAACCCGCTAACTCCACCACCATCATCACCGGGCGCCAGATTGACTCCTGAGCCCAAATCGCAGCTCCTGCTTTTACGCCATAAAATGATTCCTGTATTGGTTTCCCCCCCTTAAACCCGGTGAAGCTAATGCAATGTAATGTAAAAATTAGAAGCACAGTGCTACTGTGCTGCATGTCAGCAAGTGCAGATTCGACTGGACGTACGGAGGAGGGAGGGAGAGGAGCGGAGGGAGGGAGGGAAGGAAGGCGAGGCTGGCCGGACTTATTGAAGGAGAGGGGGAGGAGGGGGGAGGAGGGAGGGAGGAGAGAATAATAAAAAAAAAATCCAAAAAAAAAATCAACCCAATTACCCGGACGAGCTACTGTTCTGCCGCCCTTCGTGAGGGAGGCTGATGAATGTGAAATGTTGTAATTTGCGAGTGCTGATAGTGACAGAAAAGTGGCGGTAAGATCCAGTAGAATTAGAAATTAGAGGAATGAAAGACAGGATCCGATTTTCCCCCTATCAGAAGTGTGTGTGTGTGTGTGTGTGTGTGTGTGTGTGTGTGTGTGTGTGTGTGTGTGTGTGTGTGTGTGTGTGTGTGTGTGTGTGTGTGTGTGTGTGTGTGTGTGTTTTTCTTTCTTCCAGCTTTTTTCAGCAAAATAAGCGCGCTCGTCTTTTCCTCCCGAAGTAACCTTTTCTTTTTTTTTTTGGCCTTAATTACCGAATATCTGTGATCCAGGGGTGTCCTGCTGTAGCTGTTAGCATCGTGGGGGCGCACACACACACACACACACACACACACACACACACACACACACACACACACACACACACACACACACACACACACCAGGATGAGCTTTTTGATAATTAGCCAAGCAAAATGAACTTTAATTCTTTCTTTTCAAATGCTAGATCTTGGACCATAATTACTGCTCTGTAATTAAAAGTCCCAATCAATCTTTTTTTTTGGGGGGGGGGATTGCGGAGTCTCAATGAAAGAACAGGAGAAATTAGACCTTAATCCTCAGAGCGCCGTCTCCCTCACTCCTCACATGTCCCCTTCACACATGTTGTCGGACTTAAGTGTGTGAACCACACACACACACACACACACACACACACACACACACACACACACACTGTCATACACTACTTTCACATTTCAACCCTGAAAAGACAAACCCCCCCATTTTTTTTCTCCTCCTCACCTCCTCGTGCTACAAAAAAAAAACTTATAATATAATATAGACCATTATGTTCTTTAAAAAACTCATTACAGCATTTGAAATGGGAATCTTGGGAAGTCTGTTTAAATATTGCCTCCTCCACATTGTGCTGAGATGGTGTGGGGGGGAGGGGGGTGAAGGGTGGTGGGGGGGGGACACATCGAGGGACGTGGCATGCAATTAAGAGCAGAATGGATTAGTTTCCTTTTTAAAGTTATTGAGACACAATGAAGGGAGAGGCTTTCTCTGTTCGCCCCACTCTCATCTGCTGTATTGATGGCTTCCCCCCCCCCCACCACCACCACCTCCCGTAAGCCCCTCCGCATGCCCTCTCCGTGGTTAATGACAGTTTGCATTTCACACTACGGGAACCAAGGAAAACCCTTTGGCCTCCCCCCCCCCCACCTCCTCGTGAAGAGTGAAGAGATAGACCGAGGCCAAGAGAAAAGAGGTGTGACAGAGCCGTTTGACTTTGTAGGTCGTCGGCTGTCGTGGTGTGGAGGAGGAATTAGTCCAAGACAAACATGTCAGAAAGACTAAAAAGGCATTACTTCTTTTCACGTGTCGAACCCCACCCTCCCTCCTCCTCCCCCCCGCCCCACTTTCTTTTCTTCTCCGTTTGTAAAAGTCACAGAATCCGAAAAGTTTTTGCAGCGTGGCAGAAACGACTTTGGGCTCGTTGTGGAGTCCTGCAGCTAATTCCTGCGTACGCGGAGGTTTTATTCATGTTATTTATTAACAATGAGGTAAATGTGTTAATAGATGTCCTCGTGGAGAAATACATTTTTACTTTGAAAATTTAAAGGATGCGTCCAACCTTTCGTCTCATCTGGGTACGTTTTTTTTTTTTTTAACATCAGGTTCAACAGTAGTATAATTGTAATCACCATTTTAGGAATTTGCTAATTAAAAGTCAGATGGAGTGAGAAGCACAAGAAATATTTGAAGGATATCCAGGAAGCGCGTGTTGCAACCAGTGAGTAGCTTTCTATAAGCTGCCAGAGAAACCAGGGTGTCCTCTGGTGCAGCAGTAACCATGACTACCCACACTGTTTATTTGTTTGTTTGAGTTCATTCAGGTCATACTCTTCATAATTATCCATCGTAGTCTTTCCAAAAATGTCTTCAGAACTTCCACCTTCTCTCTCGACAGTGTCGTATTAATTTGTACATCATACATACACGATCATCAAACCTACCTAAATATTGAACAGCTGTGACCTGTTGATGCTCGGACTCCACGAGACCTCTGAAGGGGGGCGTCCGGTGGCGTCGGGCACCAACACGTCAGCAGCAGAACCTTTTAAAGTCCGACAGGTTGGTCCGCACAGGACGCGACCTTTTCTTTCCCCCGACGTGCTTCGATAATCGACGTTTTAATGTTGTTGAGGTTTAACATTCGAGGGTCGTAAAAGCTTCTTTCTGCTTCCATAAAAAAAAAAAAAAAAAACGCCGGCTGTTTTTTATTCCCATGTTTTCCACTTTAAATCTAATTTTGGGGCGCAAAAAAAGTTCTGGAGGAATTTGCAAAACTGTCAAGAACTAAAACGGCGTTGCGGTTGGCCTACATCGCTCTCATACCGGTAATATCATCCTGCATAGGCCCCAAAACGCAGAGCTTATGATTAAACACCAAGCATATATTAAATTAAACCATTCAACCCTCCCCTTCTTTTTTTTTTTTTTTTTTTTAAAAGAAGAGGTTAAAAAAACGGCATTAATCGTTTCAGGTATGAAAAATGGTATGATAATCAGCCCTCGTTTTGGAGTCTATCCCGCCGCCGTTACGTGGACTCGCTAATCCAAAGGCAGCCACTCTCCTGTACCTGAAAGCCCTTTTCTGATCCCGGGCTGAATTCTAATGATTGAAATGAAAGGCATCAGCATGCCAAATCACATAATGGAAAAATCCAGAACAAACGGCGCGATCCCCCCGCCTGGCCTTTTTCCCTTTCACCGCGCCACATCTTATCTGACTCCTTATTCTATCAGCAGAAGGTGCAGAACAATGAGAACATAGGTCACACGTACTTTAACCGGTTTGTACAGAACGCTGTTGTCCTGAATTACACGGACGCACGCGAGGCTGCGGGCCGACGGCGGTCGGCTGGCGTTCGCGTGTTAAAGATATCGGACAATAAGCGTCCTTTGAAAGGTTGTGATTGACGTGTCTTGATGGGTTTTTGATTGTTTCCTCAAAGTAGTTGATACATTAATAGTCTTTACTGTGTCAGAAAAACGTGCCAACTGTCTGGAAGTGAAAGAGGCCTTCAGATGAATATCTGTCCTAAGCCCAAAGATGGGTATTAAATGTGATGACGCAGGAGCCCAGAATATTACCAACATTTCGGCCTTATAGTGACTTAATCAGTTATCAGAACAGAAAAAAATGGTGTAAATCAGCTAAAAAATTAGTTTTCTTTTTTTTAAAAAAAAGAAAAATAAAAAGAAGAACTTCTTGTGTTTTTATCCACAACTTTAAATATTGTACAATCACCAAAAAAAAAGTCTAAAATTCTATAGTACACTGCTTTACTCCCTCTCTTTCACACACACACACACACACACACACACACACACACACACACACACACACACACACACACACACACACACACACACACACACACACACGCCGCGGTCCTCCATCACTCCTGCCATCCCTTCATCACAGCAGAGTAGCCTAATCACTCACTCTGTATCCTAACCAAAACAAAATGGTGCCAACCAGTAGCTTTTAGCCGTGTTTACACTCCCGACTGCCCCCCTCCCCTCCACACCTCCCTCCGCCGCCCTCCCCTCCCACCCACCCCGGCGGCTCGTGGCGGCATGGGTGATTAATTTGGGCCGCGCAGACAGGTAAACACAGGCCTATTTACATGGCTTACCCGCCACCATATTTATACTCAACAGGACTAAGCTTCAGATAGAATATCCTCAAAGCTCCATCTGTTTATTTTCTCTAACTGCTCCTTGAGCTCTGTCCTGACACCCGTCCTCTCCCTTCTTCTTCTTCTTCTTCTTCTTCTTCTTCTTCTTCTTCTGCTTTCACCTCCCTCTAAGCCAGACTCCCCCTCCCTCCCTCCCTCCTCTCATGACCCGCCTCGTTCTCAGGTCACACATCGGGCAGTTTTGGCAACTTAGATTGTCATTATATTTTATTTATTTTTTCACTAAAATAACACATTTATGATTACAATAAGGTCTCATTTATAAAAAATAAAGTTTACCACCTTCAGCTGCTTTACTTCTGTCTTGCCAGTTTTGCCTTGTTGGCTCCGTAACACTTCACAAATTAGAAAATGTCTTCAGTTTTTGTACATCTACCTGTTAAAATCATACCAAAGCCCTGCTGACATCAGATTCCAGCTTTCAATACAACCGACATGATCAGCAGGGGAAAAACAATCCTGATGGAGGAAGGATGTAGTTTGATTATTAATGAAATGCGGATTTGTCTACGAGTCACAGTGTTAAATTTAAAAAGTTCAGTGTTAAATTCAAACTGCATTATGAGTTTAATGCAGTTTTGAATCACGACGGCCAACTCGGGCAGTTCTGTGGATACGGAAAAAACAGAGCACAACAGGACTTAAGAAGAGTTTTTAAAGTGGTTCCTTCAGTTGGTCTTTAAATTTGTATATTGTGATATTTTATAGAGTGGAAAAGTTGACATACTGACATGTCAAGGTTGCTAATTTGTCTTTGTGTCCAGAACGACTCGGGGGACTTGTTACTTTGGCATGGAGGAAGTTTTTACATTTTTAGGTTTGCTTGGAATAAATAGAGGTCGGACTGGTTAGCTTGCGTGGAAAGTGATGTCTAAACTGATTTAAGAGATGTCACTTTCACAAGCTCCTATTTCAGGAAGATAAACTGTGTTTTGAAAATAATGCAAACCTTCCAGTAAGGTTGATTAAAGGGGTGTAGCTGTAGCTGTCAACCACTTCCAGTACATGTGCACAGGTGCCAAGAGTCTGACAAACTCTTCATTTTTGAAGAAGGGTCCGGAATCCTTAAACTTAGTTTGAAAGTTGTTTATTTTAAAGTTATCAAAATGCAGTTAGTTGTCGTTGTTAACGAGACTAAAGGTAGAAAAAGCCTTTGAGGTTCCAGCCCCTCAGAGCCACGTTTACTGGCAAAAGTTTAAAGTCTTTCTTTCATTGGTAGCAGAAGTTTCTGCCCTGCATCCCTAATGACACAATTAATATGCCGGCTCCTATCATATATATCATATCGCTCACCTCCCACTCGCATAACTGCAGCTTTCAACTCGCGTGCGGGCCGACCTGTGAGAGTGCACGGCGGAGGTGCACCTCCTCATGCCTCGCATTCTTTGCGGTTGCTTGCAGGCATGTAGGCCGGCCCAGCCCTCCACCTCCACCATCACCTCCGGCTGAGGTCACAGAAACTAGGCCAGAGGTAAAAAAAAAAAAAAAAAAAAAAGCAACGGGAGTTGTGCAGCCGTACCGGTTTTCACTCGCCGCCGATGACGTACGAGTTCAGAGGTGTCGCTGTCCTCTGTGGAAAAACGTCTCTTAACACAAAATGACATCATGAAACGAGTATTTCCTGTAGATTTTAAATCAGCTTAAAACCAATCATAAAAACATGTGGAAGGAACGATTTGGTTTGATGAGATATGAGGAGGTAATGAAAACAGACACTTTAAATAACACTTGTAATCTCTTTCTTTCGTGATTCTGTTAAAATCCCCCCCCACCCACCCACCCACACCCCCCCTCCGCTCTCTCCTTGTGTATCTTAAGTGGATTGTTGCTGATGAAGACAGCGGTGGGAGGAGGAAGGCCGATGGTAAATCCACAGATACGCGAGCCGTGCTAAGTAGGAATGCGCACAAAATAAATGCAAGTGGCATTAAATACATACACGCATGCAGAGTCGTACTTATAAAAATTGTGCGATCGCTAATTTAATTACTGATCCGCAGATTCTTTATCCGTTCTTTAAAGATTTACTGTGCCGTGCCGCGCAAATACTGCAAACATATCATACAAATGTTTTCTCTCTTTGTGAATCCCATCATGCCTTTGGGCAGGGATAATTACTTATCAACACTAGAGTTCCCCTTAAAGGGGTGTCCAAAGAGCACACAGGCTGTCTGTTTGTCGGGGGATTTTTCTTTTTTTTTTTTTTATTCCACCACCTCGTGGAGATGATTTGTCTATTATCTCCGGTGGATTTGCTCCTCTCTTCATCTGCAGCGCATTACTGCAGTCATAAAGCTGCAAGGTCAGGGGAAAGGCAGGCAGGCAGAGAGGGAGGGGAGGGTGTGGGGTGGGGGGGGGGGCGGTGAAGTCCTCTTCTTCTTCGCTCTAGACTCGCCTACAGTGGAGCTTTGCCCGGCCGAGATGTATGATACAGGAAGCAGTCAAACACTCGGCGAGCGGCGATAAATCAACGGGTGTGGTCAGAGGTAAATATCCATCATCACCTTTATCGTCGTCGCCGCTATCGAGATGAGCATTTTTTTTTTTTTCCTGCGTCTCAGCTTTTATGGATGCAGTCACGGTGGCGAGGCGGAGGCAGGATGAGTGAGGGGAGATGATGTACGACGACGGGCTTAAAGGAATAGTTCATCTCAAAAAGAAAAGAGAGTAGGAATTTACCTTTCAAGCAGGACTCCCCTCCGAGAGCTACTTTGACAAAATGAAAGTAACATTTATTTACATGGCTGAGCTCCACCCAATGGTGCGTTCAGGCAGCTGAACTTGGTGACCTTTGACTTCCCAGTCGAGACCGTTCACATGACGACAACATATAGAGGCAACGTGGCAGCCTGCAGGAAATCTGCTCTACATCTGCTGTCTGAACACAGAAAAGGGACAAACAACCTCGTCATTAGGCCCCGTGTAGGCATTATTTTTCAAAACTACATTTCTACATGTCGTTTTTAGCAGATTTAAAACAGAAATTAAAACTAACAGCAACAAAGTAACGGCTACAAAAGTACAAAGTAACGGCTACAACATACAATGTAATGGCTACAAAGTACAACGTGACAGCTACAACATAACGGCTACAACGTAACAGCTACAAAGTATAATGTAACGGCTACAACATACAACGTAATGGCTACAAAGTACAACGTAACGGCTACCAAGTAACGGCTGTGTTGGAGGGCTGTTACCACTTGTTGTTGTCTTTCAATATAGTCATTAGTATCGTTTAACTGCACAACACCCCCAGTATGAACTAAATTAACCATAAAGTGGCGTATTTTTTGCTGAGCAGGCGTATCTCTACCTTTCACCACCAACGTTGTCATTTTCAAGTGACGTCAGACCGACTAATGTTTCTTGCTCCTCCGGACAAAAATGTTCACTTTTCAGACATCGAGAATAAACATCAAACGTTATTCCTGCATCCGTGTTCTACGGCCTGTTAGACTGGACAAATTGATCCACTGGAATTTGCCTCAAAAGACCAGAATGCAATGCAGTATCACGATATCTTTGCCGTATGAAGGCGTCCTCGTATGTTTCTGCTCGTTCCGTCTGCCAGAAAAAGTGACATGAGAACAAGTTCGGTGATGTCAAATGGCGTTCAACAATCGTCGCCATCGGTAACGTAATCCGCCTCCATCCAGTTCCCTGCACCGACGCTGCGAGTCCCTCAGAGCGAGCCGAAGGCGGCGACGGGGTCATCTCTTCTATTCTACATGCAGACACAGTGCGGCTAATACCATACTTCAAAGACCGGCCTTAATCAGCCGCTGCACTGACAATGTAATTATGGAAGTGTCCAGGCACTGCAGACAGCCGGGGAATTCTAATTATTTACAAGGCCGAGAAGGAGAGCCAACAGTTCATCTAAAAAAAAAAACCTCCGACCCGAAACGCTCTCTCTCTCTCTCTGCACGTCCTGAATCATCTCCAGCCGAAGACGGAGGGCTGCGGACGTTTCTGAAATACAGAAATCAACCGTCTGAAACATTAGGTCGTCTGTAAAGTGGCTGGTTTATTGGTCTTTTTTTATTTTATTTTTTTTATCATAGAAAAATATGGCGTCTATTTAACTTAGCTATGCGGTATGATTTGAGATCTGATGTGCTCGACCTGCGGACGGTGATGCTACACAGGAAATAATGATTCAACCTTTTATTCCTTGTATTCTGCTTCTTAAAATGCGTGACTTTGTTCTAGAAAGGCAAATATTATCATGGACATCATATATATTCAGATCAAATATCTGTATTGGGACAGCAGTTGGCAGAACAATCCCAGAGGCCCCTTTGAGTTTATTCAGATCTAGTAGACTGGAAACTTAAAGTTCTTTATACTCGTAGCTGTATTTGACATTATTGTCGCTCACCTTGTCATTTCCTGGTTTTGAGCACCTTTTTGTACTTTTTGTCACCTGCTCGCTCATGCGTTTTACTTTCCGCTGTCCTCTTGCGGACTGCCGGGTGTATTCAGCGCTGCGTCACGACACTGGGCCGAATGATTTCGTTTGTGGTTTAGATAAAGGTGGTTGATTCCTTTGGTGTTTTGATCAGATGAGTGCAGGTTCAGTAGATTTACATAATTCCCAAACAATTCGAAAAATACGTGTTTGTCATTTTTAAACGGCTTTTTTTTTCTTCTTCTCATAGCTGTAGTTTTACCTTCCTTACTGGTAACATACGGTGGTTGTCTGTGCTCCTGTTTTTCGACCAATCACGGCACACTTGCGTCCCCGCATTTCCCGTTGTAACGGGCTAAAGGGGGCCTACCCGGGGGTAAGAGTCACGCTTCGCCTACCAAACTCCCCCGTCAGGCCCTGCGGCCTCGCAGACGAACGGTTGCCGACACGCAAACAAAACAAAACCCGAACATCCAGCCGAAGGTTAGTCGGCGTTGGCGATTCAGAACAACGGCGACGAGGACATACCGCAAGTCTGACGGCGAACCAACAACCTGACAGCGTTCCTCCGCACGGAGCACCAAACCCAAACAGCCCGGGCTCGTCGGGTTTTATCCTCTCCACTTCACACGGCAGCTGCAAGAGAGGCAGAGTAGCATCTTTCTTATCTGTGTGTTTGTCTGTGTGTGTGTGTGTGTGTGTGTGTGTGTGTGTGTGTGTGTGTGTACAGTAAAAGCTCTAATCTAATCACCACACACTCACTGCTTCCTCCAGGTGTATTACTGTACCAGGAGTGTAATGCAGAGAGAGAGAGGAGGGGGATGGCGTGTGGGAGGGGGTGGGGGGGTAAGTAATATTGATCTGATGTGGCGATTGTCACTCCGTTGGCTGCCTTGAATAGCTAATCTCTTTTCTCACGGGTCAGAGGGAAGAAAAGGCGACGGGGGCTGCAGGTTTAACCGCGACGGATTGTTCTCGGCGTGGGGGCGATCAAACGCCAGCCGCGAACGCGGGACGTGAAATCGTGTCTCCGAGCTGTTTGACGGCGACAAACTTTTAGCGGGTACTTTGCGATCGGATCGCGGGCACCCGGGATAAGACCCGAAGAGGGAATCAAAAGTACTTTAGTCGGAAGAGTTTTGTTTCCTGCAAATTGAAATTCCCGTGTGTGCAAAAGTTTTCTGCACTTCAGATGTCTCGGTTTGTGTCGAGGCTTCTGATTGGCTACGAGACCCCGAACATCCTCAGAAGAATTGAAGCTTTTGGACAGTTGTGTACATGTAAATATTCTTTTTTTTTTTTGTGGGGGGGTATTTCTCAAAACTCAGGTCCTGAAAAAGGATCGTTTTTGGCCTGTTACCAAATCTCCTCCTTTATATTGCCACCAACATACCGTCATTTTTAAGCTTCTTTCACTCCCACAACATACCCAACCTCTTTTTTTGTTGTTGTTGTTGCTATTTTTAAATTGTCCCGAATTACTTCGAGAAGACAAATAGGAAAAAACGATGTCGAATTTTTTCCCCCGTTAATCGTCTGGTAGGCCGACAGATTTCTCTCGCGACCCAAAGCTCGTTATCTCGAGCCCGGTGTGTAAAGATGGCGGTCGAGATGGAGATGGAGGCGGTTCAGAGTTTGAGCGTCTCGCTTGAAGGTGAACGTGGCAGAAAGCTTGTAGCTCCTCCACTGAAGACGCACTTCTTCACTTCAGTGACTCTGTTGATGTCGAGTGCAGAACAAACTTTGCATTTTGCTTTTTTTTTTTCCTTCTTTCGTGTGTCCTCGTCTTCGACACCTCCTCTCCCACCTCCTTCGCACACATCCATCACCCCCGTCTCCTCTTCCTCTTCCTCCTCCTCCTCACGTCTCCACCTGGAACCAGAAAGGACGGATTGATGCCCACAAAAAAAAAAAAACACACGCCACAGTAGTTTCCATTTACCAAGACCAAACATCAGCAGGCATATCTCTGACACCAAAGGGGTCTGCCTGGATGCCCTCTCTCTCTCTCTCTCTCTCTCTCTCTCTCTCTCTCTCTCTCTCTCTCTCTCTCTCCCCCCCCCCCCTCCCCCAACCTCCACCATCTCCTTTTTTAATATAGAAGCTGGAGATGAAAAATGGTGTGCTTTTGTTTATTTGCCACCGATGCAAATGCGACCACAGCAGGATTAGTGAGTTCTCCATCTCTCTGCTGATAGCGGTGGGAAGAAAGAGGGGATTTTTATGCAAAAAAGATCTCTCCCACCCTCGCTATGACAATTGCAATGCATCACTTCATAGACAGTTTTTAATCTGTTTCAAACCAAACCACACTTTGAACTGCTGGGAATGCGAGATATACAACTGCGGGTGTGTGCCTGTTCGTGTGTGTGTGTGTGTGTGTGTGTGTGTGTGTGTGTGTGTGTGTGTGTGTGTGTGTGTGTGTGTGTGTGTGTGTGTGTGTGTGTGTGTGTGTGCCTGTTTGTTTGTGTGTGTGTGTGTGTGTGTGTGTGTGTGTGCGTGTGCGTGTGTGTGTGCGTGTGTGTGTGTGTGTGTGTGTGTGTGTGTGTGTGTGCGTGCGCTGTATGTGTTTTCCTGTGATTAATCTTTGGAGTTGGTTTAAGCGCACTGCTGACACAGCACAGATCTCCCCCTCTCCCCCTCCCCCCACCCTCTCTCTCTCTCCCTCTCTCCTCTCCCTCTCTCTCTGGCTAACTTTGTCTCCCCGTCTGGATGCCCTTGGATTTAGCGTTGAATTACAAAAAGTTTTGTATCCTAATTCACCGTCGGTCCATTGTGTCCAACTCTTTTCTTCCATTGTGCCGTTGAGCTTCTGGCTGGAAGCCTGCGAATTGATCTTTGATCAAATATATCTGCGTAGTTTAAGCTGCTTGGATTTATTTGAAAGACTCTCGTGTGTCCAGAGTGGAAAAACATGAAACTGAAACGCTTCTGAAAGTTGAACAAGGAAAGATTTTTTTTTTTTTGGTCATTAAAATCAACAACCAAATATTTTTCAGTAGTTTTTTTTTCATATCGTTTTTGCCCAAATTCCCCAAATACCTGGTGGTATTATTGTCAGCGCTCGTGTGCCCCCCCCCCCCCCCCCGAGTGTAAACAGAAAGGAAAAGCTCGACCGATCCACCTGACGAAGAATCGGTTACCTTCGAGAAAGTTCGTTATTTCTTGCGTCAAAATTTGAAACAGTTCTTGCGACGATTTTCTCGTTCGATATCGTATCCTGGATGTCGTTGATTTGTGGGTCAAAGGTCACGCTTCTTCTCCCGTTTGTTGTTTCGTACCTCCTGCTGTAGAGACTGATGCTCGCTGCACAGCAAGCTGTCGTCGATGTACGGACGAGGTCCCGAACGTATATAAGAGCATCCGCTCGGTACAAACGTATCCAATTTCCTGTATTTCGCTTTTCATAACGTTGCAGAGTGTAGGAAGTGTGTGCGTGTGTGTGTGTGTGTGTGTGTGTGCGTGTGTGTGTGTGTGTGTGTGTGTTTCCCCACGAGTCCATTTGCTCATAAATAAATCCTGTCTGCTTACTTTCTTTTTGCATGTTCCTTTGATATTCAGACGCTAAGTGTCAGATCAAACCTTCAAACATCCATCACCGAGCGCTCGGAAGAAAAGAGGAAAACGCATGAAATCCCCCCCCAAAAAAAAACCGTCATCGGAGGGAGAAAAAAAAAAAAAAAAAAAAACGCGCTTTCGCCCGTCGTCAGACAGACATCCGGCGAAACTCGTGAGTTTCCCCCGTTTAGGATTTTCTGACTGACGACACAATTATCAAGGGCTACGGGCGCGCGGCTGCGTATCATGAGAGAAAAAGGGGGTAAAAAAACACGGCCTGTTTATCTTTTGGGTTTTTTTTTGCCGCTCGTTGGCGTCCTGAGCAGCGCCTGGCTCCCCGTAGATACCGAACGGGACGACACAAAGGCGAGATAAAGCGTTAAGGCCTCTTTTTTTTTTTTTTTTTTTGAACTCATCAAATTTAATAAGCCTCATCTCAGACACACAGGTATTCAACCACGGCTGCTTTCAGTGTTGGGAGGGAGGGGGGAAAGGTAAACACATCCATTTTGTAAGCTCTCGCAGAGATCATGGAGAAAAAAAACCCCCAAAAAACCCCAAACCTTGAAACCCAGCGGCTGACATGCATTCTGAGCATGTCAGGGTGACAATAAGATACACTGCGAATAATAGAATAAACAGATCCACATTATCCCCGTATGCCTGCCTCTGTAGTTGACACCTCGGCTGGTGTGATACCCCCCCCACCTCCCCCCCTTCAAAATCAGAAATACTTTACTTTCCCGAGCTCCGCCCTTCGTTCTCCGGCGGCGGAGGGGCTTACCTGTGCTCCGGCGTCGACTGACACCTAGCATTCAGAGGGGAAAAAAAAAAACTCAACCAGAGAGCCGGGATTTTAATCAGTCGTCATTACGGATGGAGGAGCAGAAAGAAGGCTGCGGCACAATGCTGACACAAAGACAAGTCTAAAAGGGGGGTGGGGGGGGATCTTTGTGCTGTAAATGTGCTTCTCACATTGACTGCGTGACAGCTGACGTTGAGTCGCCCCCGAACACTGATCCACTGTTTCCTTGTAGAGACATCAGGCTTGAATACAGAGGTGCCGCGGCGCGCGCTGAAAAGCCGCCTCAAAGGACCTGAATGCTGCACAACACCTGCATGGCTGCTGCGGCGGATTAGGGTGTCAACGCGCACAATGGATGAGTTGGTGGTGGTGGTGGTGGGGGGGGCTCAATGCCTTTTTGACTCACTCACCCCCCCGCCGCCGCCATCCGCCACCTCCCCTCCACCTCCGATACGCACCTCTTGACGTCCTCCATTGTCAACCGCTCCTATTTTATTTATCGCCACCAACAGCTCAATGGGGAATTAAAAAGGTGGGAGAAAAATTGCGACAGGTTATTGAAAAATATTTATACGCGCCGGGGGGGGTGAGGGGGAGCGGGAGGGGGGAATAAACATTTTTCAGTTAAAAGTTTGTTTTTCGGTGACTGGAGGGGAGGGTGGTGTGGGGGGGGGATTATCGCTTGTTGTTTTCCTATTTTCCTGCACTTTAAGGGGGGTGGAGGGGAAGGTGAGGGGGGGGGGGGGGCTTCGGTCGACACACCTGCCCCTCCGGTGCAGCTTCGGAGGAAAACAAGATGGCGGGGAAAAAAAAAAAAAACCCGAAAGGGAGTCTATGCCGGCGCAACAGATGGAGGAAAGAAAACAAAAAAAAAAGAAAAGGGAGGAAGGGAATGGGGGCGGGGGTGGGAGGGGCGGGGCGGGGGTTGGGGTGGGGGGGTGGAGGGTGAGTCTGTCGGCGGGGGAACTTGGCAGGACGGCAAAGAGTGTCGGAGGCTGGCAGCGCCACAAAGAGCCGCGGCTCTCCATCCCAGCTCGGCTCCACACCTCTCTGGCAGACATGTCATCAAAGGCTTTGTTCACGCCGGCGTCGCGCGCGACCGGCGGGGGAAACCTCGGAGGAAACGGAGAAACCAAGTGCCGCCGATCGGACGCGTGTGATGAACAACTGCCCCCCCCCCCCCTCCCCTCTTATTATACCGCGTCGCCGCGAGCGGGGTTTTTAGTTTTATTTTTTTTTAGTTTTGATGTCGCACTAAATTGGCAAAAGTTGCAACATTTCTTTGGTTTGTTTGTTTTCTCGCTCCGTCTTTGGTGCTGAGGAGTCGCCGCTGTCGTCTGTTGACACTTCAGCAGCTACAAAACACTCTGGGGGGGGGGGGGGGGAGGGGGGAGCGTCGCCATGACGAAGCACACGTAGACGCGTTTCACCGTACGTGCGGAAAGCCAAACGCTTCAAACCGAATCAGAAAGCGCGTCAAAGGTAGAATATCGATGTGAATGAAACTAAATATTAAATGTTCTACTCGATTATTGTAAACTAGTTTAAAAATGGCACCGTAACGAAGTCAGTTGTTCTTTGGCACCAACGTCCATTTAAATCCGTAAAGGTTTTGCAGACAAACAAACAAACAAACAAACAAACAAACACCTCAAATTTACATCGAACTTAAACCACCTTTTGAATTCAGACTCTAAAAAGTCCATGAAGCTTTTTTTATTTCATCTCCGTGAGGCGTCTTTGAAACGAGATCGCCGACTCGCACCGACCAATCAGAGCACCGACCAATCAGAGCACCGACCAATCAGAGCCAACCTTCGTGAACGTCGTTTTGACACCCGCACGGACACGCGTTGCACTTTCCGCCATCTTGAATAAAGCGCTCCGACGCCCCCGATAAATAAATGAGTCGGGTCTATCTGGACCCCCCCCCCCCCCCCCTCCCGTGTTTCATCCCAGACGGAGTAAATCTCTGCTGCAGCCTTTTTACTTCCCGTTCGGCGACGGCGTTCGCGAACTGGCCTTCAGCCCCCCCCCCTCCCCCACACACACTCACCCCACTCCCCACCGATGATGGATGTCCTCAGAAACTCAACTTCTGCTGTTGCGTGTTGGGATCCCCTCCGCAGTGATATTTGAGAACGGGAGTGTGTGTGTGTGTGCGCGTTGGCGTGCACGTAGATGTCTTTTTTTTTTTTTTTTTTTTTTTTAAGTGTGTTTGTATGTAGACTTTGTGTGTGTGTGTGTGTGTGTGTGTGTGTGTGTGTGTGTGTGTGTGTGTGTGTGTGTGTGTGTGTGTGTGTGTGTGTGTGCACGTGCTGCTTGAATGAACTTGGGAGAGTCGAAGGCTCTTAGCGTGGAATGTGAGGGATGTTATATAAACACATTACCGACAGTACCACCGTACACACTGCTGGCGCCAGCCCCGCGCCGCATTAGCTGACATTTTATACAAAAAATGGTGAAAACGGAGCGTCTGAAGGTTCTCGGCTTCTCACCAGACTCTGTTTGGGTTGAACTTCTTCTCCTTTCCAGCCTTCCTCCGTCTTCTGATTGCTGACTCTGCCTCCCAAAGGGCGGGAGCGGGGGAGGAGGAGGAGGGGGGAGGAGGGGGCGCGTATGACCCGACGATTATTTTTTGTTTCAAACTTGGGAAGTCTGCGTGATTTTTTTTTTTTTTTTTTTTTTGGGGGGTGATTCACATTCAAATACAGGAAAACGTGAAATTAGTCCAAATGTATGAGTCCATTAAAAAAAAAAAAAAAAAAAAAAGGTAAACAAATGCAAGAAAAACGTGCACGCTCGCCATCAAACATGCACACGTGTTCTCCTGCGACACACACACACACACACACACACACACACACACACACACACACTCACACACACACGCACGCACGACTTTGAAAAAGCAATTAATTCCAGATAGCGTAGACATGAAAGGCAGCGGGATGCTGTGAACATTAAAAGGCGCAGAAGCCCGAGCGTTTGCTTTTCCTGCGTGTCTTTAAGGCTTCCTCAATCCGGGGCCCCTTTTCGAAATACGATTCAATAATGTCCAGGTTGCTTGTTTTATTTTATTTTTTATTTATTTATTTATTTATTACTTCAAAGATTTCCTCGGCAAACGGCTTAAGTCCAACACACAGAGGAGAAGAAGAAGAAGAAGAAGAGGAAGAGGGGAAACACTGACAGCTCATTAAATGTCAATGTTCACTTTATTACATTGTACTGGAAGTTAGACCCCCCCCCCCTCCTCTCTCTTCCCTCCTCCCTCGTCCCACCCGGCTCCCCGTCGCCGTTGGATACTCGTGAAATCAGACGTAGGACGAATGACCGGCGTCTCGGGCCGAAGGCGGCTGGGAAAGCTTTTGAAACTGACTCTGGATGACCGGAGGAGGAAGTGGAGAGGTGCTTCACAGTCACACAGCCGGCAGAAGGAGGGAGGCACGATTCTCCCGTATCCCGTTAATATATCTAAAGTTACGTCATCTGGCAAAGAGCTCTCGTTTTCGGTTGACGTTGAACGCGCGTGACACTCGTCTGTAAACCGAAGACGCGGATCTTGGCCGTCCGTCAAACGCTTTTCCAGTGAAATGATCTTCCCGGGTTTCTTTTTTTTTTTTTTTATATATATATATATCTGCTGCAGAGGCAGAGCAGACTGGCAAGAGAAACTGGCATTGTGTTACAGGTGATGAAGAGGGAGCAGGAAAAAAAACCCTACAAAACAAGGAGAGTGATGGCAAAAAAACAACAACCTGTGCTTCTTACGAATTTGTACAAAAAAAGGCGGCTCTCGTACAGAGATCGCCTCTCACTCCCCACCCCCCTCACCCCCCCGCGTCCGTTAACCCCCCTCGTAAAGAAACAAATGTTTCATCACCGGGGGGACGAGCACACGGGGATGTTTAACCAGGCGGATGGAGTGCCTCCTCCTTCTCCTGGGCCGCCAACAAACCGCTGGCTGGGAGAGCGGCCAGGAAGGAGAGGCAAGAAAAGCCAGTCTGAATGTCAGCTGGCTGCAGCACCGAAAACACACACACACACACACACACACACACACACACACACACACACACACACACACACACACACACACACACACACACACACACACACACACACACACACACACACACACACACACACACACACACACACGGGCGCATGGGCATCAGCATGCAAGTACACGCCACACTATATACATACAAGCACAAACATGCACACACACACACACATTCACCCCTGTCACGCCGCTCATGGCCAGAATCGGGGGGAAAAAAGACGACGACGACGACACACGCGCACGCACTCGTTTCCACACACACACACACACACACACACACACACACACACACACACACACACACACACACACACACACACTGTACGCGTGCGCGCAACACGCGAGTCCCCCTGGCAGCGCGTCTTTCCACAGCGCCGGCCTGTGATACTGAGGCTGAAGGAATTTGCTGTGGATTACTTCTGGACTGAGGCGGGCAGCTTTGGCAAGGAGAGGCCGGGCCACTTTGAGGATTTAACCAGCAGCCGCTGCCTCCCCACAGCCCTGGGAGCTGCCCAGACACCGGCAACACACACACACACACACACACACAGTCTCATGAAGTCGCATATCAAGGATTGGTCGAAAGATGCTCGGAGAACCGCAGAGGAAGAATTCGCTTCTCGTTTCTTTTTTTTTTTCGAGACAGATTTCATCGATTGTGTTGAAGATTCTCAAAACTGAGTCCTTTTCTCAAACGCCGTCGGGGCCGACGTGTCGGTGCACCGGGGGCTGATTTAGTCGTTGCCACAAGTGAAGGAGGATGAGAGAGAGGCAGAAACGTCTGTGACCTGTCCCCCCCCCCCTCCTACTCCTCCCCTCTGATAATTATCCGGCGAATGTCAACACTTCTTTATCCCTGCTGCTCCCAAACAAAGCTGTGTGTGTGTGTGTGTGTGTGTGTGTGTGTGTGTGTGTGTGTGTGTGTGTGTGTGTGTGTGTGTGTGTGTCTCTCCTCTGTTCACCCTCTGAACTCTGGAGGAAACTTCCCTCGATCCCACATTTGGACTCGGCACAAAAAAATAAAAACCAGCCAAGTCTTTTTTTTAAATTTGTATTATTATTATTTTTTTTTTTTTTTCCCCTTTGTCGTCCCGTTCTGATGTGAACATCTACATATTAATCATCCTATCATAAATGATGAAGACAAGGGCAAGAGTGAGTGGAAAAGAAAACCAGGAGGAGGAGGAGGAGGAGAAGGAGGAGGGAGAAAAAAAAAGAAAAGCAGCAGCAGCAGCAGCAAAGAGCAGTGGAAGTGGCAGCGGAGAGTGGATGGAGGAGTCAGGTTTCAGTAGGGGGCAATGCTAGGCTACACACCGAGAGAGCCGCGACCGACTGCTCCCAGCAGAACGCACACATCATCTTTAATATCGCCGTGGTTACTGATCCTCTCATAACTGCTGCATCACTGCAGTTTATGGACCCCACAAAAAAACAACAACAAAAAAAACATCCTCTTCATGCGGTCAGCGTCCCCCCCCCTCCTCTAGCCCCCCTCCCCTCCAGTGTGGAGGATATTTCAGGGAAACAAAAGAGGAAACATAAAAAAGATGTGATGGAAGTTCAGATAAAAATACAATGACATTAGTTTAAAATATGAGAAATGTGTTCTTAATGTATTCATGTGGTTGTTGTTGTTTTTTTTTATTCACCCGATTCCCTCCTTTTGCTGTCAATTAAATGCTTTCTGAAATGTTTCATTTGTTTAGGAGCAAGCAAAAGCAAAAATAGTTAATAAAATGTGATGCTAAGTGTGTATCCCCCACCCCCCCCTCCTCCCTCCGCCACCGCTCCACATCCACACTCATCAGCAGCTTTTAATCTGCCTAGAATTAGCATATTCAAATGGTTTTCCTAATGACTTTCATCTGGCAAAAAAAAAAAAAAGGTAATTTCATACACGAGGAGTAGCCTTCAACTTGGAGGCGGCAAAGACGAAGCTGGGTGCAAGGAGGGGAGGAGGGAAGAGGAGGGGGGGGGCGGAGATACCGCGGTCTGATAGCCGGTGCTCGTGAACGACTTTAATACGGTTGTGTCTTTTTTTTTTTTTTTTTAATTGAGCTTCAACTTTGAACTGTGAAACGCTTTCCGTCCCGTCTGCATGTGCGGGAAGTCGCCGAGGGGCGGCGGTGAGCTGGGAGAGGCCGGTGTAAGTGGCATATCACGGCCTAATACTGGGAGGAGACCAATGATCGGGCCACTGCTGGGTGGAGATGCACACGTATATCTAACACACACACACACACACACACACACACACACACACACACGCTCACGCTGACGCAAAAAAAAAAAAAAAAACACTCTTTTGAAATTTTATTCTTGAGTACAAAAACAATTAAGAGCAGTGGTTTGCTTTGATGTTCAGTGCTGCCCCGCAGGTCAGGAGGGAAAGTGTTCCTTTATCTTAATTGAAAAAATTAAATCATTAACCTGATGCCACTGTTTCTGAATGACAAGTCCTTCCTCAACCGGCAGCGAGCGAGCGAGAGAGAGAGAGAGAGAGAGAGAGAGAGAGAGAGAGAGAGAGAGAGAGAGAGAGAGAGAGAGAGCACATGCTCGAGAAGAAAGTGGGAAGGAAAAAAAAAAAGGAAGACAATTTCAATAACACAAGAAAAAGAAAGTTTAGTGGGTGTAATTTGATTAATAATGCTAAACGGAGACCGGGAGGGGGGCTGAGATAGGACCGAGGGAACAAATTAGCCAACACAGCTGGGGAAGGACTCTGTTCGGCAGGGTATCAAAGGCTCACAACACCGCCTTTCTCCTCCACGCCTCCGCAAACTCAAATTGAAATTCGGTATCTTGTCATAAGAGCTTCAGAAGTGTCTTCCTTTATTGGCTTCCTCTTCTTCTTTTTTTTTTTTTTATGTCTTTTAATTTCAGTCATTTCAGTCTTTTATATTTTTTTGGTTAGCGAAACATGAAAATGACATTTTGCTCGTTACTAACTCATGAAAAAAACCCACGTGTCGATAGTATTCGTCGAGAAAAAACTAAGATAGACATCGTGGTTGTTGTTTTTTTTTTTAACATTAGTGCAGATCACACTTTTAGAGAAACATTCAAACGCCCGATGAAACGGCTCCTTAAGAAGCTTAAGTGACTCACGTGAAATCAACTTGTGCACATCTGTGATTTTTCTTTTGAGTGAAAAGGAAAAAAAAAATTCAGTTCAAATTAACCGTGGAGACGTTTTCTTACAACCTTCAGGTGCACACGTACGCTTGCAGATAACGGCTCGGCCTGCTCTGAGATAGAGGATAAGTGTGTGTGTGTGTGTGTGTGTGTGTGTGTGTGTGTGTGTGTGGGTGGGTGTGTGTTGGGTGGGGAGTGTGGGAGTAAGCTTGTCACAACACATCTAGCGTTTAGCGGGGTAATCGTGGGAGACGACCATGTTGTTTTGATCACCTGTAGTATTACGGCTAATGTAAATAAAGGCTTACACTGGGAGGCCTGTCACTCTCGTCTGTCGGAGAGGTGGTGGTGGTGGTGGGGGGGGGGTGTGTGATGGGAGAGAGAGAGAGGGAGGGGAGGGAAGGAGGAGGGGGGGGGTGACCAAGGTAAGAAAAATCACTTCTTCTTATCTCCTTTCCTCTGACCTGAAACAGTCAAACTGCGGTGCATGAAGTCAGAGAGGAAAAAAAAAAAAAAAGAGGTGGCGGAGAGTAAAAACACACACACACACACACACACACACACACACACACACACACACACACACACACACACACACGGTGCAAATCTGGATAGTAAACAGCGAAGGAGGCTCAGCGTGCCGACGCGTTATTGTCAAATTAGTCGTGTGTAATTATCACAAACAGACACGATGGGGGGGTGGGGGGGTTGGGGTGGCGTCCGGGACCTTTTTTTGTTTGTTTGTTTCACAGCTGTAATGTTGTTTCTTCAAAATGTTTTCACATCTTTTTCTTGTATGTAAAGAAACATCAACCCCGCGATGAACACCACGCTTAGTCGAGTAACGATGAATCGGCAAAATGTCGGCTGCTGTCAAGTTAAAAAGGAGTCGTGAAATAGTTTTGCGATATAATTAGTGACGAATTATCACCATGCCAGTTAGTCTGAGCTCATTTTATGATCCTTTAAACTCTATATTGTTTGTTCATCATCATCAGAAGCAGAATATTTTGACTGTAAAAGACAGCGAGTGCGTTTTGTATGTAAAATCTTAATTGGGTTGAAGTATAACGGCTGAAACTCATAAATGTAGAGACTTAAAAGCTCCAATATTTCCCTCTGAAATCTTTGAAGTAGTAAAAAAGCACTTGTTCCTTATTTTGGTAAATCGTATTATTTTTCATTAGTTATACGATAATAACTAGAAGATTAACTTCATTAAAAGTATTTAAGGAGTCACAATCACATCGTAAAAAAGTTTAACTTGCAATTCATGTTCTAAAATCATATAAATGATAAAAAATGAAATAATGAAGACATTTTTTTAGTTTTAGGGGCTGCAGCCAACAATTATTTGGATTATGGATTAGTGTGCTGATTTCTTTTCATTTAATGTCTCGTGACCAAGACTAAAAACTTAAAAAATTAGTCACGTAAAACAATAAAAATCAAATAATTTCCCATTTTCAACCCTTGAACCATCAAATATTCGACATTTTTGGCAGTAATCGATTTACTGAGCTACTTGTCCCTGAATTATCCGAGTTGTGTCGGCTCTTCATTGAGAGATCTGGATTCATGCCACACGTTTTTCTTCCATATGAAGTGTTAACTTTTACATTTAATGTACTTTCTGTGTAAAATTACATGAAAGTATCCTAAAAGGATTCATCGTCCAATGAAAATACGAGTTTCTTTATCTTTTTAAAATGATTCTTTTTTGGTTTATTTCTCTTGTGGTGTCATAATGTTATAGATCTATAAATTGCAGGTCCGTTACTCCTTTCTGTAAACTGTCTTTTTTTGTTTACAGTAATTACAGTTACGTCTCGGAGGGCGATGATTTATTGACACGCGATGCGGCAGCTTGAAGGGGGAGAAAGGGGGGAGCGAGGGAGCGAGGGGGAGCCGGGTTCGTTGACTTTTGGTCCTGCACCTGCGTTTTCACACACGGTTTCATCTGAGGCTGTTTTTTTTTTGCACATACAGCTGTACAGTGTGTTGCAACAGTCACCTTAAAAGACCAGCGGAGACCTTTTCAACTCAGTATCTGTCTCCCAGCGCTCGCGTAACCATCTGCTATCAGGGCAGAAAAATCCTCCAGTGGAACTTCCAATACATCATTTTTTTTTTCTTTTCCGTCTGATATCATAGCGTGACGAAATAGCAGCGATTTCCTGACAGTATTTCAAGTGCGTAGCGTGAAACGGAAAAGAAACATAACGTAATTCCTTTGGCAGACAGAAGAATATTAGCAGCGGAAAGAGGAGGCATTGTGTCGGGGAATGAACATACTTCTTAGTTCATCTCGGCGGTGTAATGATGTCTTATAATCCCGCATCCGTATCTGCGTCGATTCTCGGCAGGCCACGCCCATATTTGGAGACCGATATAATGACTTTATTTTCCCCCGTTGAACGGGTACACAATGAAGTTAGATTATGCTTATTCGTCCCAATACATAAATATGTCATCTCCGGGCATAAAAAAAAAAAGCTTTCGATTGTGCCTTGAATGAGGCAACAGGATCCCGCCGCACAATCATCTCTGTCCATGAGTCTTTCAGAAGTTGAAGGATTTCATACAGCACTTTTCACCGCCGTCTTATTTTCCCCTTTTGAAAAGAGAGGGGAGTTGGTTATGATTTTTTTTCTCTCTCTCCCTCCCCTCCCCTCCCCACCACCTTCCTCTACTATACGGGTTTAACTTGGGCTATTTCAACCCCCGCTGAAAAAAAAGAAAAAGTAAATGTGTTTCTAGGCTGCTTTCAGTCTGAGCTGCACAACTTATCTCCCTCTTGCTCTTTGTTATTAAATGCAGTGAGCGAACGATCGGCGTTTCTCTAAGGGGGACACAGAGAGAGCGAGTCAAAAAAAAAAAATCTAAATGGGGAGGCGCACTCCCCGCCATTACCATAAAAAAGGGGAAAGAAGTGTGTGTGTGTGTGTGTGTTTTTTTAACGTGTATTTGTTGTGGAGGGGTGGTCCTGAAGCCCCCTTATCGGTTCGCCAACAGGAGAACGGAACTGATTAACATCTAATTTAACCCAATCTCCCGCTCAATAGGCAGCCATTCAAAGGGCCGCATCTATATGTATTTAAGAGGTAATCACTGGTCGGACCCCCGCTCGCTCTCTCCCGCCCACCCACCCCCACCCGCCCCTCGCCTCCCTCCCCTTTTGTGGCGGCCTGGATGACACACACAAACATATTTCCATCTGAAAGGCGGGCCTTGGTGGCTAGGTTTCTGAAGGAGAATTGCCGGCGTTATTGTCGGCCCGTTTGCGCGCTTTCGCTCACTGTACTCGCAGCGTTGTGGGGTTTGTGAGTCCAAATGCATCCGTGTATGGTAATACTGTCTGTCGTGGGGGGGGGGGTTATATATGGTGGAGCTGAGTGCTGCTGCAGGGTGTCTCTACTCAATAATAATTCCCCCAATAAAAAAAAGAAAAGAAAAAGTGTAAAAGCAGCACGAAAAAAAAACCTTTAACCCGTCTATTTTATTGTTAAAGCTCCATTATTGTTGCAATTATAACTACTTTTATATGTAATATATGGATATAATAACTTTCTATTGAAAATCAAATGTTACATTTGACCTGGAAAAGGAAAAGCTTTGGTTTGTACCACTGACTGAAAATAAAAGTGGACGTAGCTGTTCGGGTCCCAAAAATGGGGCCGATGCCCCAAGTGCCTTAAAGTGCAATACCAACGAGTGCCACTAGAGGTTGGCTCCCATTCAACTTCTCTCATGAAATACAAAGTTATTCCAGGTTTTCCAGCTAAAGTCACTCCTTCTTATTAGTTTTCTGGAGGTCCATCTGAAAATAATCCCTCATTCATTAGAAAACAATCTTCAAAAAGCCGTGTTTTTGGAGGGCGTGTCTGTTTGATTGACAGGCCTGCAGGTGCAGTCAGGTTACGGCCATCGGTGGGCGGGACGTAGTAATTGCCGGGTTTCCAATCAGATCGCGTCAGATCCACCGCTCCCCCGAGCTCGTCCAAATATGGTCACTTCCTGCTCCAAACCAGCACAGATGGCGCCGGACAAAATCCGAGCTCAAGGCTGGGTGACGTGACTGTTGGTTTCCGCCCGGTTGTAACGTGAATAAGATGGTTTATCTGTCTGTATTAGGACGGTTCAGACTCCGGCTGTGGAAGCGTTTCAGACATGTTTTTCAGTCGAGTGTGTGTGAAGGAAAAAAAACACCCGTCTTGACTTCGTCGGTTGTGTATTGGTACACGAGTGCTTCCAAAACCCAGATTAGCTGCAGCTGATACCTGCACCTCCTGCTCAGATACACGTTTGGCAGTGAAGCTGCTGTTGTGATGCCATCAATGCCGCTCATGCTTCACCTTGTGTGTGGACGCTGAGCGTTCATGTGTCTCAAGCTTTTGGAAACCTGGTGGGATCTCCAGCTGCGACGTTTGTAGTTTTTCGAGCCACGTTGTCTTTGTACACCGTATTGTATATACAATCGTGCAATTTTCAACCGTTTTTCTTCTTTTAGATTACTCGTCTAAAGTATTGTCACAACACAAATGTTTCAGAATAAAAGCCTCCCTAGGAGAAATGAAAGATTTCTGTCTATTGAAATGCTATAGAGGGCTTTTAATTTGAAAGTGATACAGGAAGTGTCATGCAGTAACTATACGTATCCTACTAACATGTTAATATATTTAAGCATGTTGGTTTGTCAAAACGCTAACAGCCCAATTACGGGGCATTATAAAGACTTTTAGCTTTTAAATTTGGTAAAATCATAACGTGTAACTACCATATTGCATGAAACTAAAATCCCAATCAGCTGAGGCTGAAATTAGTGGTTAGTTTTAATTGTAGATGTTGTCTTGCTACTAATTCTACATGTAAAACTGTAGTTTGAATACTAACCAGCGGAGCAATAATAGAAACAATAGAATAAAATAATAATAGAATAGAATAATATAGTAATGTATTATAGTAGTAGTAGTAGTAGTAGTATAGTAATAATAATGTAGTTTGAATACTAACCAGCCGGTATCACTAGATGTAAATGTTTTTAAGTTTCATCGTTTTGAGACAAATGAAAATGTGATTTCACTCCAGTTCTGGTGCTGAAAGAAGCTGCCATAAAGTCGTGCTTTTAGCATGCAAAAACAATCCAAAATTCAGGTTTTTTAATTTTTTTTATCAGGTCATGATTCACTTCCTTTTTTCTCTGTAACTGAGAAAGTTTTGATCTTCGATTGTGTTCGTGTGGCCACGCCGAACACAATCAGTGACGGTCCGTCCTCTTCGCTGTAGTTTGAACTTGCAGAAAGTGAAAAATTGCCGCCTTTGTGTTGCTGCACGTTCATAACATGCATCCCATCTGGTGCACTGCAGTGTTTGAATTCACACCTCGTCTGCATGCGGGACAGATTTTTTTTTTTTTTGAAAGCCAACTCTTTCATCCTTATGTCTTTTAAATCTACCAGAAGATTTTTTTTTTTTTTTTTTTTCAAAGATTGCCTGGACAAAATGCAAGGATAAGTGAGAATGGAGTGTGAAGGGAGAATTCAGGCCCCATGAATGGGAGATGAGAAGGAGGTCTTCTGTGGCCGGTAGGGCCGCTGTGCTTCAGGTTAACTGTGGGCGAAGCCTGGCAGAGGCTCTTCTTCATCAGGGAGAGGGGGGTGAGTGGGGGGGGGGGCGTGAAGATATCTGTGCAGCTTTCTATCAACACAGATTACATGCATGTAGGAAGCGGTCAAAGAGAAGCTGCAGAAAAAGAAAAATGTAAGTGTAAAATAAAGAATCAGAAAAAAGGGGGTCATGTACAATCGCAGCAATGTGGGTGATGACAGGTTTGCCTCACACCTGAGTCGTATTATGGATTCCACAATCGGCCAAACCCTGCACGCACACGCACACACACACACACAGACGCACACACACACACACAGTGACCGACGGCAGCGGGGTTGTGTTGGGTTTATGTGACAAGGTGAACTTCATGCATCGTGTACATGATATATAACTCCAGAGTGGAGAACAAAAGCCGGCGAGACAGAGCAAGAATGAAGGAAAGAAGAAGAGGCGAGCTTCTCCTCTTTCTTTCTCTCCTGCCGCCTGCTGCAGGTTTTTTTTTTTTTTTTTTTTTTTTTTGTCTCTTTCTGGAAGAGTGACAAAGGCGTCGCTAGGTAGATGACCTTCGTCTCCATCCCTTCTTTTATGACGGTACAAAAAAAAAAAAAAAGACACGGGGTCAAGTTCATTCATCCGCCACTTCAGCCCGTCTTCTCTTTTTGGAAGCAGAAAGAGAAGACGCCGCGTACATTCTGTCACGAGGATCAGTGATGAATAAAATTAGGGCTGCGTCCAAAAAAAAAACACCAAAAAAAATGTGAGTTATAAAAAAAAAAAAGGAAATGGGACCATGAGAATTTCAGGATCCTTCACTGAACAAGTCAAACCTTTTATTCTTTTTTTTTTTTTTCCCTCGAGAGATTTGGGTGCATTTTAAGAAAGTTGAAAAAGAGTCTGAGAGAGAGAAAGAGACGGGAGAAAACTGTCCATTAACCAAAAAGCAATTTCTGTTGGTGTGCGCCTGGCTGCTCCGAGGTTCCTGGCCGGGCTAATAGCCTTTCATTACAAGTTTCCTCCCCAGCCAATTAGAGACAGGTCCGTGGCCGTCCGGCCCGACGGCCGACCGACCGACACACACTTTGATCAGCTCTTTGTTCACTGACATGTGTCTAATGACCAGGGGAGAGCAGAGAGGGTGGCCTGTGTTCACACATAGCGACACACACACACACACACACACACACACACACACACACACACACACACACACTGCTGAGAGGACACGCACACTCACATACTTCCACTTACAGTGCAGTCATGGACAGGAAGGAGGCAGAAAAGCTGAGAATTTATGTAATACGACTAACCCGGTATGACGGCAAAACGTGAAATAGACACGCTTTGGCTTGTCTGGGTGTGAAAGTTACACGTTTTCCTGTAGTGGATGAAAATGAGTCATTTGATTTACAGGAAAGTGAAACTTATAGCTGAAAAACGTGGTTGGGGCTAGTAACCAAAAAAACAACTCCACAAAATCGTCGTCACCTCATGGTTTCGGACCTCATCGTCCCTCATGGCAGTCTGTGAGTAATAACGCCCCTCCAGCCTCCTAATGGTGCCCAAAAATGATCTGTGTTGCCTCTGTTGGACCTTGGTCACATGATCCTGTGTCACATGACATTTATGTGACTGTAAGTTTCATCCTTTCAAAGCGTGTCTATTGCACGCTTTGCCGTGATACTAAAATTCCAATTTGTTATTTATTTTTTGTCATCTTAAACCTGCAGTGAAATCTGCCCCACCCTTCTTCAAGAAGCTGTTTAACCAAGCTGAAGGAATTTCTCCGGTCTGAATTTCAGTTAGAATTTGATCCTCTGATGGTCTGAGAGCTCATTCAAACCAGAAAAAAAAACACTGAAGACATTTTTTTTGTTTTTTTTTGGTCCACAAGATATTGAATTTCAGACCGACTGTGGATATCTGTTGTTCAAAGCCCCCGTAAGCCCTAATAGATGGCGCAGTGTGTGTGTTGTTTGCATACATGTAATCACATGCCCGCACACAAAGACGAAACCCCGGCTCCAAAAATTAGAAAACAAGCCCTGTAATTAGCAAATTACACTAAACTGCAGCTTTAATGCAGCCCCCTTTTCTTCTGCTCTGAGGATTTAATCCTGGTCAACACACTGCGTTCACACATCCCTGCTGCCATAGATCAAATAAGTGTGTGTGTGTGTGTGTGTGTGTGTGTGTGTGTGTGTGTGTGTGTGTGTGTGTGTGTGTGTGTGTGTGTGTGTGTGTGTGTGTGTGAGGGGGGGGGGCGTCGTGGGGGACTCAGGTGAGCCGCTTGTGTTTCTCCCGTCTCTTTAATCATTCACAGTATTTATTGCCTGACCTCTGACCCCCTCGGCTTCGGGTCAGCTTACGATGCTGACAGGATGCCAGTACGTATATGATGCACGACCGACAGAGGAAGCCTCTCGGCAGTCAATTTAGGAGGCGTAGCGATGCCGTGCATTGTGGGAAACTACATTAAAACGTGTCGGGCTGCAGTTTACCCGAAGGCGTCGCATTAAACGCGAAATAAACACGAGGAATTTTTAGGAGCGTCGTCGCTGAAATGCAACTTTCAGGCCGATGTTGACCGCTTTTAATTTAGCTTTTTGTGAACTCGTCCTGACAGGCGGCGTCATAAATAATCTCTTGACCTGATGTCAAGTGGTAAAGTTAAAATTAAACTGTCACGTGTAATAACACTGTTTTACAGCATAATAAAAAAAAAAGAAGACTGATAGCACTGTGACTTGTCGTTGTGGTGTTGATGTCACTGCTGTGTGGTGTCACACTGCTTAGCTTCGACATGGTTTGCACGCATGACAACAGTTGTAAACAGCTTTTTTTCAACTGCATTTCAAACAAAAATACTCTTTGAAATTCGCTCTGAACTATTCTATTGTTTTTTTACTCAAATATTCATCATGTCCGGTAAAATATGTTATAACAACTAGTTGAATACTTGAAAATCATGATGTGCAGTAAATAAAGTCATTCGAACTGGTCTCTGTCCATAACGGATATTTAATTAATTCATAATTTAGGGTTGTTCTGTCCAACATTGTGTTTTAAGAGGAAATATGTGTGACATCAGGGATGAAGACGCCCCCATCATGAACCTTTTGTTTAGTTTTGTAGCATTCTGTCACTTTTCGGGGAGGAACGCTGTATTTCACCTTCAGTTTTACTTTCATCGTGGCGTCGACCTTTTGCTGTGTTTACAGACGAGGAAAATGAAACCCACAAACTGCACTGTTGCATCAGGGCTTATTTATCTCACCGTGTCGCATATTTATGCAACAACAGCGCAGGTGGAAGCAAAAAAAAAAAAAAAGGTTGTTTTCTGCACAACATGACGACCGAACCGGAGACGAATAATATCTTCTGTTATGGACACAAACGCCGAGACGGGAAAAAGACGGTTTGTATTACCTTCACGTCTGCGTGCAGGAGGAGAGGAACAGTATTTTTCTTTCTTTTTTTTTTTTTTTTTTTAAGAATGAGACAGAGGTACTTCACTTCTATGGCTGATTTTATAAACTGTGTGTCCAACGCGACCTGAGACGGCAGAGAGTGTGAGCTGAACACGAAGCTGCAGCGAATCGGAACAGTATTAAATTACAATGCATTACAGGATATGGTGGTTGAACTAATTCTGATGGAGAAATTGCTTCTGTTATTACACTGACTGTATTTTTTTTTTTTTGGTGAGCTCTCTGTCAGGCATTAAGTTGTGTGTCTGTGTGTGAGAGAGTATTGACGGTGTGAATAAGACCAGGAAAAAAAAAAAAGGACTTTTTTTTTTTTAGGTTCTTAAAATCTTTCTCAACAAAAAGGAAAAGGCCACTAAAGCGATGCACGCACAAAGAGACAAACACTCAAATATATGTGCATGAATGAGATCATTCTGTGATGGATATGAACGAAGGTAGAAATAATTGAAAGGTTGAAACTCAATGAACAACACAAAGATGTACCGATCGTTCACAAATTCCAATTTAAGTCCTCACTAAGTGTCGTTTTCGGCCGCTGTAAATTACAACAGCTTTCATCCACAGACTGGATATAAAAGTGTTCGTAGCTTCCGGGTCTCTAAAATGGTTCCGATGCAGAAGCGCTCTGAAAAAGCCTCCGATCTCCATAGACTTCAACTTCAAGTCACTCCTTATTAGTTTTCTGGAGGTCCATCTGAAAATAATCCCCCATTCATTAGAAAATAAGCCTCAAAAACACCTGTTTTTGCAGGACATATCTGTTTGATTGACAGGCCTGTGCTGCAGTTTCGGGCTATCGGTGGGAGGGGCGTAGTATCGTCAGGTTTCCAGTCAGACGGAGTCAGATCCACCGCTGGCTCCTCCCCCTCCAGCTCATCCAGATATGGTGCAAAGATGGCGACGGGCCAAACTCCGAACTCGAAGTATCGTAAATGCCGTTCACAAACCAAATAGTTGACGTCACTGCTGGCGAGGTATCAGATTCCATACAGATATGCATTCATTTGTACTCGGGGACCAGATTTCCTAAACGTTTTCTTGACTTGAGTACAAATTTCATTGTAAAAACATCAAATTCTTTTCTTTGCCCGTGATGTTTTTTAAATTTTTTTTTTAGGATAATACAATTTTATTTCACTGCAACTACAAACAAAATACCGCTATTAGCTTTCAGAGTACGTCATCAAGTCCCTGTGCTTTTATAGAGCTCACGCCGTGCAAACAAATGGCCAGTCGTTTCCTTGTAGTCTTTTAATATCTGAGCTTTATCGTGTTGGTTTTAGAGGATGGTCCCTTTGTTCAGGGAATACACACTCCTGTTTCCGTAAAGCAACGGCTGTAAAGTAAATGAATTGTTAAAACAATTGAAGAGAGACGTACCTCCTTGTGTGTGTTCGTGTGCGTGTGCGTGCGTGTGCGTGTGTGTGTGTGTGTGTGTGTGTGTGTTGAGGAATGTCAGGTAAAGCTGCTGTTTATGTTCGTAGCCAGGTCAACCCCACAGGTATGTTTCAACCACAACATTACCTCCCGCTGACCCCCCTAATGGACAAGGTGAGCGAGCAGTCAGCGGAAGGGAGTGACGCCCCCAAAACACACACTCACACACACACTCGCGCACTCAGACACCGAGGGCGTCACTCCCCAGCTTCTAAACGACGAGTCAAAATACCGACGTTAATCTGAAGTCGGACACAAACCTAAAATTACCGCCTCTCAAGGCCGATGGAGCGTGGCGGCGGTTTTTCTGCCCCACCGGCAGGGATGAAGGGAAGACGAAGGGATGAAGAGGTGAACGTATGGATGAAGGATGAGAGAGAGACAGAGAGACAGAGAGACAGAGAGTTAAAGGAGGGAATGGAAGAAGAGAATAAAAAGTGGGAAATAGAAAAATAAGGATTTGAGGAATTTCATCTGGCGTCGAGGTGAAGATGTGGTCCGACAAAGAAAAAAGTCTTTTTCTTGTTTTTGTTTTTTTGATTGACCACATTGTGTGTTTGTTTGAATTGCCACTCGTTGGTTCATAATAGAAGACACACACACACACACACACACACACACACACACACACACACACACACACACACACACACACACACACACACACACTGCGATGATTACCATACTCCATATTACTGGTGTACAGATAACTGCTTGGCTCCCACGGGCCTGCCAATCCACTGTAATCCCTCAAACACTCTGAATTTTCATTTCAAACAAAAGCTAAACCGCCAGAAGACACAAGGAAGCATTCTGCTTTCCCTTTTTTTTTTTTTTTTTTTTTGCTTTTTTCTGCCTCATTTCTGTCGTTTTCTCGCCGTTTCCAACCACTTGTACCCCCCCCCTTTTCTGCTGTCTGTATTTGTGAAATTCAATATCAAAATGATAAACGATGCAAAAACAAGAAAATAAACAGAAGCTCTGATTCTGCAGAAGAGTGAATGTGAGAGTGATATCGGAACATAATTCAATATTTGCCCTTCTAATAAATCTCATCTCTCGGTCCAGTACCAGCCCACCCCCCCACCCCTCACACCCATTAAAAGAAAGGAGGTGGAATAACCTGAGGTGGTTAATATAGGTGATCAAAGGGAAGGGGGGGGGGGCATGCTTTACATTCCTCATCCCTGCAGTATGGAAAACACGACATCCAAGCCCTTTGACTCGCCTCTTCTCAAGAACACATGCTAATATCACATTATAACTTTCTGTTGAAGAAAATAATACAAGAAAAGACGCAGTTTATCCATTGAAGCATCAAACCCCCCAAAAAAATCAATGATTTTGCTCAGTTTTTAAACTCCATTAATTCAGTCTGATGTTGTGTCCATGTCAGCTGATCTCTTGTTGATATTGAAGGTTATTTAGACTGTTTTCAAACAATATTGTTCAACCATTGATTAGTGACATATTTGAACCTGCATTGTTGATTAAGTTGTCTTGTTTTTCATAAATACGCGATCTGCTGTGTCCAAATGAAGTAGTTTGTGGATTCTGCAGTCAAAAATTGCTCCATCTTGCGTGTAAGAAAGTGTAAAAAATGGAATATTTTCACGTGTATTTACTGGTGTTGTAGTAGCAGATTTTAGTGCATTGCTTTTTGCGACTGTCAAAATTCCTGCATTCACTGGGCGGCAGGAAGTGGAAAACGCTGCGTCAGATTCACAGGACGAACGTCCTTTCTGCGGGACATAATGTCGGCACAGTGATTGCATGTTTCTCTGTCTGCAGCGTAACACTTAGCCAGACTGCTAACTGCACTCCTCCACTGACACATAAAGACTTGAGATGCATAATAATGTAAATATGTCTTTTTTCTTCTTGGGCTCAGGTTAAGAAACGGACTTTAGGTTAATCACCGTATGATACGATCCCCAAATAACTCCACACACACACACTCTCACACACACTCTCACACGTACAGTGCAGAGACTTCAGTAGCCACTAGTAGTGAAGGCCCGTCGCCACGGTGATAGGCAGGTGAGCCAATAAAGGTGATAACGAGAGACAAGAGCCATTACAGGGAGGTGGGAGAGATAAGCTAATTGAAATTGGATATTGCTGTCATCTGACAAAAAAAAAAACGGACAGGGAAGAGAGAGGGGTGGAGATAGAGCGATGGAGATGGGTGGGTGGAGGGTGTGGGGGGGGGGGGTTTGATGGGGTAAATATGCAGTGTAGTCATTTTTTTTTTTCCCCCTTAAGTAAGTAAGACTTTAAGCGGAAACCCCTTGAAATGGAATCCGGGTGGCGGAGGACCGAGGCATCGTGGTGGTGTTGCAGTGCCGCGTTAAGCCTCTTACATTACAAAACACTTTGACTGCGTGTGCACGTTTTTACGCCATTTAATTATCAGGCCAGATTTTTTACCCCCCCTCCCAGCTTGTGCGCAGACACAGAAAAATATCTCCACACAAAATGCAAAACACGGTATGTTCGCCACGTACGGGATCTGGATCTGGATCTGGATCTGGATCTGACTGTCAAGTTCAACTAAGACCCGGCGGGACAAAGGCCGGTACCGGCATGTCTGCAGAGAGGGAGCGACTCACGGTGGTGAATTTCTATAGGTCACAAAATGTCAGCTTAAATGGAACCGGCATGTTTTCACAAAAGTTAATATCATTTCTTCTCATCACTTCGACTTAATTCGGTCGCTTCATTCCTAAAATTAAAAAAACAAACAAAAAACGAAGGCATGCTGGGAAATGCTAATACAGAAACAAAGCTGTACAGTAAACACCAGGAGTGATGTTGAATCGTGCTCCTCGACACCCAGCGAATGAACAGCGAACTATTATCCCACCAAATGGTAGAAAATAAACTCCAAAGAAGTTCAAATCCCTTAAACGTCCGTTCACCGATACGTTACCGGTAAACAAAACCCTCATCGTGAGCTTCATGTGAACGGAAGAGGAGATGCCATTTCGGCATCACATCCGTCATCGCCGAGGTGCACTTCATCCTCCTCCCCTCCCCCTCCCCCCCCTCCCCCAGGCGGCCTCCCTCGCCATCGGGACTGTCACTACGACCATTACCGGCGGCCATTCATTCTCCGCCCGCCCTCCAAAAGCTCTCCTTGTTCTCCCCCGTCGCATGGCTGCCCGGCCGCGGTCCTCCGGCCCGCTGGCTACTGACCCTCGGTGCGGCTCGCAGTCTGGCACTGGCGCCCTCCATTAGCCTAATTACAGCCATGAAAGCGGTGCAGACCGAGGCCGGCATTAGGGCCAATTAGGGCCGCCCAGGATGGCCCGGACCAGTGTTGGGTTACCCGCAACGCACAGACATACAAACTAGTTTGTATCGCGATGAATGCAAGAGTCTATATTCGATTCCTAAATCCAGAATTCCTCTCGACTTCAACCCCTGAAAAACACGAACCAAATGTTGAGCCTGAAACCTCGGCGCGGCCCAGGACACGAAGCGGCGCGTCAACTCCACGCGAGCGGGAGTTAAAGCAGGTCGAGATGGAACCAGTTAAAAAAAAAAAAAAAATGGACAAGCGCCTTGTAAAAAGAGAGCGAGGCTTGTGTCTGTCCATTCATGCGTGGGGATGTGGATGCCGAGCCGGGGAGCCAGCGGTAATTTGTGGCTGTCACGGGCAGATAATAAGGCTTGTGTCTTCCCTTGAAATAAAAAAAAAAAGGTGGAGATTCCTCCTCTTTAAACAACTATCCCCTCTGTCTTTTGTTTCCTTCGAGGGCCCCCGCAGGTACGGATGGATGGATGTATTGGACGGGAGGGAATGGGCGGAAAATGTCCATCACGTCGTTGGACCTCCGGCAAATAACTGTCATTACTCAGAAATGTACCTGCGTGGCTGAATTTGTGTTTGACTCAAACAGGTCTTTCTATTTCCCCAAAGAGCCTCTAAACTGCACGAAGCACGAGTCAGATGTTCTGGATAAGACCGTCGCTGTGTGCGATGGACCTTTTAAACAGACATCAGATACTTCATTTGGTCTTTTATCATTTATTCCCCTCAAAATATCTCTATTTTTCTTTTCCCCTGAGGTTACATATTGACTTGTTTCATAAAAATTGAATCTCAACTGACACATTCCAGTTGAAACCCAGCAGGATATTATGGGATGCATGGATAACGGAGTTCATTAGGCCCGTTAATGTTAAAGAAATATCATCTTCAACAAAACATGCAAAACCTTCAGTTGATTCAACAGCAACACAAAGTTCAGTTCGTAAAGTAAAAGTTCAAATAATAGTTGATTGTTTTAATTTTTTACCACCGTTATAGTTTTATCTTTTATTTTAAGGGCCCGGACGACAACGCGGGTTGTTTGTTTTTTTGTTTTCTTGAATCATCACCTCTGGTTAGGCACCAAAAAACAACAAAAAAACTCTCGGTAAGGGTGATGGAAAGGTTACCATGAGTCGTACAAGTGCGTTTAAAGTGACTACCACTTTAAACTTACGTGATCTTTGTCGCCATAGCAACAGTAACAGTGTTTTATTTGGGTTTTTTTTATTTGTTTTGTTTTATTTTGTTTTCACGTTACGTAGACGTCACCTTTACTCCAATACTCCCGGAAAAAAAAACTCCCGGACACACCACAAAGAAAATAAAAGCTGCAATTGGTAGAAAAAAATAAATAGTTTCTTATTTTTGGTCGAGCGTAGCTGTATTTAACGTCACATCTCGCACGTCGGCTTCGCTCCTGCTTGTGCGGCTCAGCCATCCGTTCTCCGCCGAGGCCCCTCCCCTCCCAACTCCACCCTCACCTCCCAACTCCACCCTCCCCTCCCCACTCCACCCTCCCACCCCGTCGCCACGGTAGCTGCAGCATGTGTGGAATCTCCAGCCAGAAGGGTGATTAATTGTGAAATCTGTCTAGAACAAACACAAAGCCAAGTCACGGCGCTCGTCACGCGCTCACAGAGCAGCTTACCTAAGACTCGCTGCTGTCAACACTCTCTGATATGATCTATACAGAGGATGAACTTTCCCTGTTTGGAGCTTAACTGATAAACCCCACACACACACACACACACACACACACACACACACACACACACACACACACACACACACACACAGATAACCACAGGCAGGCGCACTCCCCAGTGGGTGTCAAGAGCAGGTGAACAGCCACCTGCCGTATGCACTTTGCGCACTTGTACTTATTGCTCAGTTCCCGTTGTGATGTCGGGCTGCGTAAACAAGTCCTTTTAAAAAAAAAAAAAAAGTTTGCGCGTTGTCGACTCGACCATAAATTCCAGTTTATCTTAAGATTTTGCTGTTGATTTGCACAGTAAGGCTTGCAAAGTCTATCGGACGGCTACACGGGCAAACGAAGCGTTGACTACGCTGTCCGTGAAACTCGGTGACTTTGAGAAGACGAGTGTGTTTTACTGATGGCAGAATACTGCGAAGCAAACGACAGGAGACGGATAGAAAACAGGGACGAAGGTAAAGAGCAAACAGGCACCATGATTGAACCTCAGATTGAAACCTGAGATCAGGGCTGACTTGGGATTTCCCAGAAGGCAACTTATGGAAAACTTTGGTGTTTTTAGGTGTTTGGATATTTGCTCGAGTAATTGTGAATCTTCTGGAACAACCGGCGGAGCCGTTGAGGCCCGATGTTTGTTCTAGCCGGACGCAGAGATTCATTGCGTCAGAGATTTTTTTTTATTGTTGCTCGCCACAAATTTTACGACGAAACAAATCACACCGTCACTTTCCGATATATCAACAGCAACGTTGGCATCAGATTTTCCCTCCAAAGGTCAACATGGACAAACCCGCAGTCTGCACACGTGCAAACACACAAACACATGTGATTGCTTCGCAGGAGCTGCAGATAATTCATAGGAGATTGGTGTCAGGGTTTTTTTTTTTTATTTTGCTCTGAGATGTGCACCGTTGTGTGGAGAGAGAGAGAGTGTGTATACGTGTGTGTGTGTGTGTGTGTGTGTGTGTGTGTGTGTGTGTGTGTGTGTGTGTGTGTGTGTGTGTGTGTGTGTGTGTGTGTGTGTGGACGTCGGGAAGGTGTGGGTCATCCGCAGACGTCCCAACCTCACCTTATCTGCAGCGAGGTGGGCTGTGTTCGCGGAGATTAAACACATTTCCGGAGCGACGCTAACTGCCGAGGCCTTGCTGGAGTCGCGGAGGCAGACGGAGAGCCGGTGGAGCCGCGGCCAGCGTTGTTGTTAGCTGAGGAGAAAATCCTTGTTCCCAACACTGATAAGGACATAAAGTGTTTCTGTCCCCAAGGGGGCGGGAGGCAGATTCAGCCTCTGTAGATCTACTGTAATGAATATCAATGGCGGGGAGGGTGGTGGTGGTGGCGGGGTGGGGGAGAGATGGAGGCTGCTCCCCGTCCCTTTGGGCCTCCGGTTGCTTCGCCGCTCTCTTCTGCTGTCAGAATTGCGACAGGGACACTATGCATGAAAATGCAAGGCTTAATATATGGTAATGCTATGTAAACACGGGCTGATCTGAGAGGGAGGTTTGGAGGGAGAATAGATCGGCGGCGGCGTGTGTGTGTGTGTGTGTGTGTGTGTGTGTGTGTGTGTGTGTGTGTGTGTGTGTGTGTGTGTGTGTGTGTGTGTGTGAGTGTGCGTGTGCGCTCAAAAGCCGAGTCGGGGAGTGTATCTGTGAGCCCCAACAGTAGCCTCTGAGCCACATTTATCTGGAAATGAATATGATACACTGAACAGGAAGAAGGGGAGGCAAAAAAAAAGGGCTCTGGGGTGGGGAGGGAGGGGGGAGTTACTGCAAACTCACCACCACCACCACCTCCTCCTCCACCCATCTTTGCTTCCTACTTCCTCACTTCTTCTTCTTCTTTTCTCCTTCCTACCTGAGTCCAACAGGGTTTTTTTTTTAAAATTTAAATTGGGATCCTCGAGGTCACCTGAGCCCCTGTGAGGGAAAAAACACAAAACATGGTGGCCACTACCAGTGGCAGGCATGTCTGACACACACACACACACACACACACACACACACACACACACACACACACACACACACACACACACACACACACACACACACCGCCCAGGGGTTCGGTTACGGTGCTCTAAACAGGCCGTCTGGTTGCGGCGGCGGCGGCGGCGGTGGGAGTGAGAGTTGGAAGTATTGTCTGTAAAGCGGTGTGGGTTTCCCAGCTTGTCTGACAGCCTTGACGCGAACGCTCGCCACATTCCTGCACAGCGGAGAGAGAGAGAGAGAGAGAGAGAGAGAGAGAGAGAGAGAGAGAGAGAGAGAGAGAGAGAGAGAAGGGCCCGGGACGAGCCACCTCGTCGTCTGCCGCCATTCATCAAGTTTAAAAATAAAACCTCGGTTGTCGTTGTCGGCGGGTCGTTATTTTACACACGACGAGAGGAGGACGGTGACAGAGGAGGAGAAAGAAGGAGTGCAGAGATGAGAGAGAACTGTGTGTGTGTGTGTGTGTGTGTGTGTGTGTGTGTGTGTGTGTGTGTGTGTGTGTGTGTGTGCGTACTAGTAAGATGCCATAGCCCGAGGCAATGAGGTGGGATTTGTAAGCCTTTTGTAAGTAACAGGCAGCACTCTTAGCAGGCTGAAGGTATGTTTTTGTGTGAGTAATCCGTGATGGATGTTTTAATTGAAAGCACAAGGCTTTTAGGGCTGTTTTCAGAGACCGCAGCCAACATCTGACACCTCCACTCAGACCAACCCCCCCCCCCCCCCCACCACCACCACCACCACCACCAAACTCCAGCCCGCCCCTCCCGCCCCGCCCCGCTGTAATGTCACTGTTACATGTGGCCCGTGGGTCATGACCTCAGTAAGAACACCGAAATACTGCTGACACGTGTTTCAATACAGCACGATGATCGAATTTATGATGAGGTAAATATTCAGTGAACGATCAAATGTAAAATAAAATTTTTAAAAAATAGTAAAAAGCTTGCAAACATGAATTGTTTATTAGTTTAAAAGAGTTTTTGTTTGAGGAAAAGAGGTGAGTTTGAAGGTTTTTACAATTTCAGAAGAAGCAAACTGAATCCAAATCACAAAATCAATGACACTGATGATCAATTTATGAATGAAAGGCCGAATATTTCCAATGAAGAAATTAATATTCAATCTAATTAAAGTCTTTCCGTAATGGAAACCTTCATATATTTAAACTCTCACTGTCTGACAAACACATTGAGATCTTTTTTCTCTCCTTTTAACATGGTTTCACAGCAAAACGTGAAATAGACACGCCGGTCCACCGCAGCAAAACGTGAGCCAACCCGTGATGATGGGTTGCTTCTTTTTTTTATATATATATATATATATATATAAACTAACCTCTTTTTAAAATATCAATACAGTTTTGAAATCATTATTTTGAATGAAATTTAAAACTTTTCTTAAAGTTGAAAAGCTTCCAAATTGGATGTTGTGGTTTTTCTTTTTCGGTAGATTGCATTAGTTGGTTTATTATACGTGACGTTTTTGATAACTGTCTTACTCGCACGTCCTCACCTGTGCGGTCGCGCCGACAGGTCCGGCGGAGCTGCGAAGCTGCGGGGCGAATGAATGAATAACTGCTGCTGCGGGCCGGGCGGGGCCGTAAATTTACAACATGATGAGTCTGCTTCAGAAGGGATTGACCCCGCTTGACCTCAAGAGGGTTGGACCTGAGGCTTGTCTGGACTACTTACAGCCCCCCACCCCCCCTCCCTCTAAACCTCACCTGGCCTCACCCAAAGGTTCTCCATCCCAGACCTGCATACCAAAGATCTTCACCCCCCCCCAAAAAAAAATAAAGACTCCCATTTGGAGAGAGTGCTTTTAACAGAGTAAACGGGAGCGCGCTGTGGGAGGGGAAGGAAGAGTCAGAGGGGGGAAAACTTCACAGGGATTTCTTCTTTTTCTCTCCTGTCACTAGCCGCCAATTTACCCCCCAACGCATTTGGAAATCAAAACTTAATTAAAATTTTGAATAAATAAAAACAACGGAAAAAAAGAAAAAAAAACGTAAGTTATTGAATTCTGAACCCTTTGATAGATTTATCCCCCCCAAACCCAGAATAATGCAAAATAAGATTTAATAACACCTTTCATATGGAGAGTACAAAGCTGGCTATTTGCATTAAAGTGTAAATCGTCGGGGAAAGGCAAGCGTGCCTCTAAGCTTATTGATGTTCGGTTCTGAGCAGCCGGGCGGCATTGTTTCATGCCGGAGCTTGACGGATGTCAAGGTGATTATAGTTTAGATCACCCGTAAGAAGACAACGTTTTGAAATGGTAAAATACAGACAGGCGACACAAAAGCCTTCAAATGTTTGTTTTACTGGGAGGGGAAGAATGGAAGGAGAGCCGGGAATAAAAAAAAATAAAAAACTCCCACTGAGTTTCAGTGTTCGCTCGTAATTCACACAGAGGATGGATAACTCCGCCGCCGTTCAAACAATCTGACAAATTTGTTGAATTCTTCTCATGGGCACGACAAAAAAAAAAAAAACATTACTGGAAAGGCATGACAATGAGTGAGAGAGAGGGGTGGGGGGGTGGAGGGGGATTGTTGTATTAGCCCTATCATCTGCCCCCCCCTTCCCTCCCTCTCCTTCACCTCCGTTTGAAAGTAAGCCACGAGGCAACAGACGAGAGAGAGAGAGAGAGAGAGAGCTGCAAAAAAGTTTTTTCTTGTCAGTTTACACGTCGCCGGCGGCAAAAAAGAAAGCAAAAGAGGAGAGAGATCCTTCGGTGGAGCTGAATACCTGACAGGAAACACCTTTTCATCATCTGGTTTGTTGTTGTTTTGCGTTTCCTGCTGATTCATTTGTTTATCGGAGAACTTCAGCCAACACGGGAAAGAAAGGAGCGACAGTCTGACAAACTTCAACTGAAAGTATGAAACGGTTTTCCAATATTATTACATATATTCTATATAATTATATCTAATTATATATTATGTATATATATATATATATCATATAAATGCGTTCCACATCCTCGACCTCTTAAAGTGAGGCTAGAACATTTTTTTTGTTGCTTTTCACAGTTTCATTGTTTCTGTCCTTTGGAAAAGCTAAATACTGATTGAAAGCCTTTTCAATACTTTGAGAATTAATCATTTGGGAGAATTATTTGTATTTCTTTTAGCAGGTCCCTAAAAGTAATTCATGGAGTTTAAATAATAAAACTGTTATCAGCCTATAAAGGACGAGTCAGTTTCAATTTTATTGTAAAATGTAAATGTTGCTCAAACCCAGAGGACCTGGTCTCGATGTTTCTCTGTCGGTTCAGCTCGGCCCCGGCGACCAGACTGACTTCACCTGTGTGTGTGTGTGTGTGTGTGTGTGTGTGTGTGTGTGTGTGTGTGTGTGTGTGTGTGTGTGTGCGTGTGCGTTCCTACTGTCGTGAGACGTTGTGCCTCGAGGCTGAAGGTGTGCCGTGCCGTCCTGTTCTGGGAGACATCAGACTAATGGCTGCTCTCCCCCTGTCTAATTACTGCTTATCTCACTGCTGATAGGACGCCTAACTGAGGGTACACACCCCGCCTCCACAGGTGTGTGTGTGTGTGTGTGTGTGTGTGTGTGTGTGTGTGTGTGTGTGTGTGTGTGTGTGTGTGTGTGTGTGTGTGTGTGTGTGTGTGTGTGTGTGATGAAGCCCCGAAGCCGTTCGACGGGAGGTTTCATAGTTTGTAAACGACACGATGCAGAGCAGGGAGATTTAGAGGCTCTCCGCTCATTTGTCAGTTTATTAGGTACGTCTAGAAATGAGTGAAACCAATGAAGAAGGAAATCTGACCTCCATGACGTTTCTTTTCTAACTGTTTTAGGTGTCGATTCAACGCTAAAGTCATTTTTGAGGGAACTTAAACGGACTTTGTTCTGCTATTCTGACACTAAATGATCATATTACACAATATTTGCAGATATTGGACTCGTGTTCACTCGTTTTTAAACAGTGCTGAGGTGCATCCACTTGAGTTTGATTGTTTTTTTTTTTTTTTTTTTAATAAAAACTTGAATGTTTACTATTAAATACCTAATAAAGTCTAATCTATCGTATTGTAACTTTTGTAACAAATGTAAACTCTTATCTAATCAGTACAACGTTTCTTCTCTGGATATTATTTTGTAGGACCTACAAGTTGGTTTCCTTCAAATTCATCAAGGTCATAGTTCAAGTTTTCCTGCTTAAAAAATGAGCAAAAGCTCTGAGCCAACATGCAAAGGCCCGGTTGCCGTGGTTACCTCGAAAAACCTCAGGTGAGGGACGTCTGCGTGAGCGCCCGTGTGCATGCGGCCGCTTTATTCATGGGAATGCTGAAGTATGTGAATATCGAAGGGTCCTTTCGCTGCCGCTCGCAATAATCTGATCCACCTGCCACACACACACACACACACACACACACACACACACACACACACACACACACACACACACACACAGCAGATGTGTGTACACTGAGGGCTTTTTCTATTTGTATGGATTATCATTCCTCTGCAGGAGAGAGGAAGCACTTTGTCAGTTCACTACAGACCAAAAGTAAAAGAAAAAAGAAGAAGCACCAAATCCATCGATTTTCACAACAAAGATTTCCATATTTTCTCCGCTTTTTTTTTTTTTTTTTTCCCACGAAATAAAATATTCTAGGGGGGAGAGAGGGAGGTGGTGGGGAGAGGGGAGGGGAGGGATGGGGGGGGGCATATGGAAGATGGAAGGAGCCCGGAGGAGGGATGGAAATGTGGATGTTGGCAGACGAAGAGGTGAAGGGAGGGAGGAAGGTGAGAGTGAGGAAGAGGAGTGGGAGGAGGGGGGAGGTCAGGTTAGGGGTCACGTGTGCGAAAGAGATAAGACCTCCTCATTCCATTTTGACTGACAGGCCAGGGGAGGGCTCAGCAAAGCCCCCCGAGATACACACACACACACACACACACACACACACACACACACACACACACACACACACACACACACACACACACACTTCTCGTCCTCCATCACTCTCCCTTGCTGCTATCACACTTTCTGGAGGCCATCACTCTCTCCGTCCGCTCCATCGTCCCCCTCCATCTCCGTCGCCTGCTTCTATCGTGTATTTTCACTTTTCCTTTCGTTTGCATCCCTCCTGGTCTCCGTTACCTTCTTTTGTCTCTCCTTCTTCTTCTCCTTCTTCTTCTCCTTCTTCTTCTTCTTCTTCTTCTTCTTTCTTTGTACCACGATGTTCTTCCGCTCGCTTCGTATTCGCCGAGCGCGCCGAAGATGTCACACCTCACCTCTGTAGTCCAAAACCGCGTCGCTTTGTGTCGTTCTTCGTGGTTTTCAACGCGTTTCGGATTGTAATTTCTGGTTTGATGGGTTTTTCTTTTCTTTTTGTTTTTTTTTGGTCGTTTTTGTCGCCTATAATCAGATTTTACTCGCCAAGCTTGTTTGCGATGTCGAGGAACACGGTAACGTCGCGATGTGCCAACGGAGCGACGGACACATGCAGAGTCAGACGGGTTGCTGATGAGCTCATCGGTTCATGCAGATGATCTAAATCACTTTATTTAGATCGTAAATTGAAAATGAGGATCCTGGAAACGTCGTGGGAAACTGTGCGCACAACTACAGCGTGCGAGACGGGTCAAAGTTCAACCAGGAAGTCAGTATGTGATGGATGCCTTTTACTTGCGGACCGTTTAGCATTAGCTGCTCGTGATTTGCATCGTTTTATAAACGTATGAAATTATGTCCAAAACTAGAAGATATATGTAGTTTCAGCTGACGCGCCTTTAAAGGTTGTGATGTCACTAATAACCTTCAGGGTTTCCTGCTCTAAGGCTCTTGTGTAGAACTTCCTCTGTGATATGACGGTACAATGTCCAATACATATCACCACTTTTGACTGCTATAATATAATATAACAGATTTTAAGGGAAATATTCCACACCAGATGTTTTTAAATGACTAAGCAGAAATGCTTTTTGCGTCATTTTATGCACCTTTTTTAGTTTTACTTGGTAATTAGTCATCTTTTGTCGCGGAGCTTTATTGCACATATTGTCCTCGGATTTAACGTAATTAGTCACGACTTCAGTGTGCCGCGAAGCGTTTCATGTCTTTAACGATGGCGACGCTGCGCAGTCGAAGATCTCCTCGGTTTATGATTGGTTACTAACAAGAACTTGACCCGCAACCCCGAATAAGTCGTTCTCCCGCCGTCGAGCTGTTGGTTTTTTTTGTGTTTTTTTTTTTACCGCCGAAGCAAGAAAAGACGGCAAACGCGAGTGTTAAAAAAAAAAAAAAAAAAAAGAAAAAACGCAAACAAAAGCCGGAGTATTGTTCCAACGGAGCATTATCTTCGTTTTTTAGCACCAAACAATGCGCGACAATGCGCGGCAACAACAGGAGCCTTTTATGGGGAAGCGGCAGAATAGAGTTTGAGGCCGCTGTGAGAAGTGGCAGAGGAGACGAGACAAAGCGGGATGAGAAGGACGATCTTCATTGTGGCGTCTTTTCTCATTCTGCCAATGAAAAGACACCGGCGAGGAGTCCTCAGGGCCGCTGCCAGCTGCAGAACAATCAACGCACACGCACACACACACACACACACACACACACACACACCCGTACGCCGCGACCACGCCGCCCATCCACACACATTAGGACGAGCATTGTCGGGAAGCTGGAGCTCTCCACATTCATCTCCGGCTTCCTTTTGAACGGGCTGCTCGGCGCTCGGATGCAATCACAACATCTCCTCGTATCGGGAAAACATCTTACATTTACATAACATTCATACGCCTGCATGTGTTTTTTTTTTTTTTTTTAATCCCCCCCCCCCACACACACACACACACCCTCCCTCCACCTTCTTAAGGCATCATTTAATTTTTCCTTTCCTAAACGGATCGTTTAAAATAGACCGTAATCAGGGTAGATTAGATGTCATTTCAGATGGTATTGATGCAACTGGCATTTAGAAGATTATTATTTTCTTTTTTTTTTTTTTTTTTTCCTCGGCTCGATCGCGCCAATAAAACACGCTGAATAAAAAGAAAGGGGGCGGGGAAGAGTATAATCTATGCATCTCTGGTTCTACAGGATTACAGAAAGGGAGGCTGAGGGGACCGAGTGGTGGAGGCTGGAATAGAAGTGGCAAGTAAAAAAAAAAAAAAAAAAAAAAGGGGGGGGTGACGAAGAGGGAGAGAAGGCGACGGATGTCAGGTTTCTTCTCTCCGTATAAAACACCAGACGCAGCAGAGGAGGGGATTGGATTCACTTTTTTTTTTTTTTTTTTAAATGTCACCCAACATCTGTTTCATATTTATGATGGTGGCGCTGCCTCTCCGATGCCCCCTTCAACACTCTGGCGATTCTATCTCTGCCTCGGATTACCCCCACTACCCACCAATGCATAATTTATAAGGCTAATCTTTCAACGAAAGACTGCAGACCGAGCGAGAGGAAAAAGCAGAGTGTGAGAGAGGGGGGGGGAGAAATGGATTATAAAAGAAGAAGAAAGTAAAAAAAAAATAAATAAACGGCCTCAGATTTTTTGCTGATATGTGAAACAAATGGCTGATTTGGGAGATGATACCTCAAGTATCTCATGTAGTCATTAACAGGATTAAGTGAGTGGGCTTCTGATAAGGTGTGGGATGGGGGGGGGGTTGGAGGGGGGGGCAATTCAGGATTCGGCACATCTTGTCCTCTTTAACCCAAACAGAGACGTATCAGTGTATGTGGCCCATGTTTTTCTTTCTTCTGTAATTTGTGATGCCTTCAGATCCGCCCCCCCGATAAGCTTTCGGATGTCATTAATATCGCTAATGATAACATTATGCCGCTCTCCGATGGCGTCGTCGTATCGCGCGTTTATTTATGTATTTATTTATTTTTGTTTTGTTTTGTTTTGTTTTGTCTTGTCTTGCTGTCGGGGTGGAGTTTCTCCAGATCAGGGCGGAAGAAGCTGCCGTTTGCCCTCTTCTTTCTTTGTTCTTTGCCGTGACGACCCGGCGCCACTTCGACACCTTTTAAAACCGGCGACGGAAACGAGAGCGTCTGTGACGCAAAGCGGCGGAAAAAAAACCAACAACCCTGAATCGGTCCTCCTCTCTTTGCATCCTCGACGACATCCTTGACCGTTTCTTTCCCCTCCTTTTCTCAGCTGCCGTTCCCCTTCCCATCTACCTCCCCCCCCCACACACACACACCTGACCCCCTTTTTTTTTTTCTCGTCAGCTTTATTATTATTATTAAAAAAAAAAAAAGTACAGTTTCGACAGAGCGCCCTTCTGACATTTTTCGACTTATTAGCTAGTTTTGGTACCGTCTTCAATCAACCCACTTAATCCTCACAGGGAGAGGCACTTTTAATTCACCGATGGACCGATAAGCGGGCGCCCCAGCAAAGCGCCAGAGAAGCGGCGGCGGCGGCGCCGGCAACGCCAGCAAAGCAAAGCGGGCCTCGGATGAGGAGGGGAGGAAAAAAAAAAAAAAGAAAAGAAAACGAAAACGAAAAGACGGGAAAAAAACGATTTACACGTAGATGAATCGTGCTTACAAGATGGAACCCTGGGCATTAGGAGCGGATCTGAATTTCCTATCTGTCATTTTTTTTCTCAACACCCCCCCCACCCCACCCCTCTCCACCCGACCTCCCCCCAGCCACCGCATTCGCTCAGTGTTTTTTTTTTTTCTTCCCTCCCCTCCCTCCCTCCCTCTCTCTCCTTCTCCCCCCTCCTTCTTCTCCGCCATTACCCTTGCTGATTGCAATCTTTAAGCGCCATTGGGCCCACTGCTTCTGCAGTTTTTAATCTGTCTTTAATCCCATAGATTTTAAATATTCCCCAGCTCCCGGAGACTGGAGGCAATTAACTGCCCTTCTGATGCTCTCCTTATCAGTTGCCTCCTTGTATCTCTCTGAAGCAGCCTCAAGACACTGCCAGAGCTGACAAATAATACCGCCATTTACCGCCAAGCATCCTCGGGGACTCGCGGGGAGCGCGGCGCCGCCGCCGCCGACCGCATTCTAAACAGGTATTTGGTAAACATATCATACAGGGGAGGGAGAGGAGGAAATATACTGCAACAACACTCCCAAAAGCAATGTATGTTTGTCTGGCTGCCATTTTTTTTTTTTTTTCTTTTTCCCTCGCCAAGTGTGTCTGCGTGTTCTCCCTCAGACGGAAGACAAAAGATTGTCCTCTCGCCCCGCGCTGATGTAAAGGGGGGGCGGCGCTGTACGGGATGCTCAGCCCGCTGTGTTGATACCAATACGGTCTGCCCGCCGTGTTCCTGCTGAGACGGCATGAAATGAATACGACAGATTTCAGACACGTGACGCCCTATCTCTGCTGTTTTTCACATTTAGATTTGCGTACCTGTTTCCACGTCTTCCGAGGAAGCGCGTGAAGATTTTGAACAAATTAAAGGCGCCAAAGACTCGCAAACGGCCTCGTATCGACAAAAAGAACGAAACGTGTGTGTAAGAGGCAGATGCTCAGATTTCGTATTGATTTTTGTCATCGATTTTCATTTTTTTCTTTTAACCTCCTTTCTGTTGCCGTACAATTATGCACAATAGCTGAAGTACGATTTAGGGAGTCACCTTGGACACAGATGCTCTGCGTGATTTGCTTTTAGCGTCTCATTTAAGTGTGATATGCCTGATATAACTTGAGTTTAGAGACTTAAAGACCCAATAAACGTGCACTTAAAAGGAAATGAAGGTAGGACTGATGTCCAGGTTCCCGCCTGCTACATCTGTTCCACTTCACTGCTCTTATTTTGAGGTTACTGATTAGAAAAAGATGATCGAACAAAGATAGAAGTAAAAACAGAGACGAATGCGACATCGATGCCCAACAGCTGCTTTTATTTTATTGTTTTA
>NW_027210778.1:150000-157500 GCF_029030835.1 Brachyistius frenatus | reverse complement strand
ATGAAAGGACATCCGAATCATCTCTGGATGATAGCGCTGTCAGCTCTACTTAAAAATCAGAACTAAATTAAAAAAAAAAAAAAAAAAAAACGTGTGTATTTAGTCCAAAAGTGAAAGAATGGAAACCTGTAGTATCTCTAATGTTGAAAGTTTTTATTCTAATGAATGAAGTTGGGTTTTTTTTGTGGGTTTATTGTGGTTTTTTTTCGACTAAATGGTGATTCAATACTTCTAAGTACATCGAGTGTTTATGGTTTGGTCTTGTATGTAATAGTACGCTGAGCTACGTCACATTTTATTCCTATTAATCCAGTGTTTATATGTATGAGGAGAAAAGCATGAAGCGATACCGACACGCACTTTTATAGCTTAAACTAATTTGCGAAGCCGATCCCCAGATGAGCCGGTAAACACGCACGTAGGGGACAAAACACAAACTACGACATGTTACATTACAAGCTGGTGGGACTTTAAACAGTAATTAGTATTAATTAATTGATCATTTTAAATAGTGAGTTTCCCTCCATTTCTCAGGAGTCAGTCACTTTAATTATATTCTCATGAGGCGACTCTGATTGTAAGAAATTGGAAACAGGAAACCGAAAATATTTCAGCTCTGACTTCTTTTGGCATCTGTCAAAATCTTTGTAAAGTTGCGACGACTCGCAATCTGTCTAAGAAATTATCACAATTTACTATTTAATGCAAAAAATATTTTCCTGTTAGCATTTTACTGTAATCGGTACTTTCTAGGTTAGCATCAGTTACAACGCAATATATGTTAAAAATGAGCTAACAAGCTATATTTGTATTAAAAAGAGGATACACGGGCTTTATTGCATTTAAATTTTCATCTGTGTTTAATCATTTTCATTTGCAGTAAAAGCATCTGTTTGTTCAGAAGTCGATGAATGTAATGTTAATGGTTTAGCTTATGCTAAGCTAATACCTACTTTGACAGACAAATCAAATCTATAAAGAAATTTTCAAAATGTTTGCGGACCGAAGTCTTTAAAAAAGCGAATTAAAAAGTGTTCCATCTCAAATATTAAATCATATTTTTGGACGTGGCCGAAGCCAAAAACATATAAAGAAATTTTTTTTAATTTTTTTTTTGTTTTTTTTAAACTACGACACTCGGACGCTTCACCGGCAGCCGCAGAGCTGTTCTCCACATCCGGTCCACGGCTATAAGATGCTCAGCTTGCGTAAAGCTGCGAGTTTATGTACGATAAATACCGTTGTTTAAAAGCCAATCAAGGACTTGTTGACGGACTCGTAATCTCTTTACAGTTCTCACCATGAAGCTAAAAAACACACAAATAAATACTAACAAACCGCGTCCGGTCGCACAATCCTTTCAAGATTCAAGTTATCACAGACTGACAGCCCGCGTATCAAGAGCACGCTCAATCGATTCGCATGTGGGACAGAAGAACAACAACAACAACCCTGTCGTCCCAGTGAAACATAAACAATGCCAGCGAGCCACCGGAGTGCCGAGTCGACGAAAACAGAGGACTTCACCACGATCTTGGAAAAAAAAAAAAAAGACTCAATGGAAAGTTGCGACGGCGTTTTCTGCACCTCGTAAATGCATCAAAACTAAAAATGTCAAAGCGTCAACCGGCCGTGACGTCACCCGCCGGTTTGTGAACGGCCGTTGCGACGCCTCGAGTCGGTTTCGGAGCAGGAAGTGACCATATTTGGGCTTATTTTATAGTTAATGACGGGATTATTTTTAGAAAACGGATGAGAAGGAGCGACTGTGGCTCTAAAACACCGAGATAACTCGCGGGTGGAATTTTTATTGACTTAAAATTTCATGAGCGACGTTGAATGGGAGTCTGGAGCCGACCTCTGGTGGCACCCGGCGGTATTGCAGCCACTTCCACGTTGGCGTCATTCTTCAGAGCCGGAAGCTTCCCGACACTTTTCTAAACCTCATGTTGGTCCTGCCGGAGGAACAGTTGAAGTAACCGAACATACAAAGACAAGATGTGTGTCTTTTACTGTCCGGACTCCATCAGATAGGACCGGGAGGCTTTTCTCATCTGTCGGGGAGGGGGGAGGGGGGAGGGGGGTTAACAAAAAAAAAAAAAAAAAAAAAAAGGATTTCTGTGAGTTCACACGCATACACACACACACACACACTCTATACCCCCCCCTCCTTAAACTGGCCCAGGACCCAGTGTTGGTACTACCCCCCCCCCCCGACACCTCCCTTACCTTCCCTCCCTGGCCACTGCTTTTTCCTTTGGCCCTGATAAGATGCTATCGGTAACCCTCTAAGCACTTGAGAGGCACTTTAGGAGATCACTGGAGCCATTACCATGAAAAGTAAAAGATACCGGCTATATTGATGCCAGATTAATACTGACCAACATGTTATTGATTTCCAACCCCGCTCCCCCCCCACCCCTGTCCCTCCCTCCCTCCCCTCCCCATCCCCTTCTTTACTCTCCCCTCTTTTTTCTTCTGGACCTCTGGCAGTGATCTTATTTTCTGATGGAGCAATGTTTTGTGCCCCACCCCACCTCCTCCTCCTCCTCCTCTCTACCCCCACTCCCCTCCCTCCTCTTCTTCAGTGCGAGGCCGCTATCTACGGTTTCGCAGGGCCATCCTTTAAAAGGTGCAGAGCAAAGGCTCGCCCGTTATCTGCCGATGTTATTCAATTGTTACGGGACAATCTGGGCCATTAGCTGCTGTGTTAAATAATGCATCCGCTTTTAAAGGGGGGGGGGGACCCTTATCTCGTCTGTGCGTGTGTGTTTTTTTAACATTATTAGTATAGGAGTGTAATGAAAGGTTCCCCTCCACCCCCAGCCTGATGGCAACTGATATACCTCCCAAGGTCCCTCCCCTGCGAACCTCCAACCTTTCACAACAACAACAACGAGGCATAAACAAACAGTGACCTTTTTAATGAAGCCCGGGTTTTTTATCTGCTTTTTATTTAAAAAAAAAAAAAATTAAAAAAAAAAAAAATTAAAAAAGGGACAACAAGGAGCGGAAATGCTCGGAGACGAGATAAAAAAATGTATTTAAATGCGCTCGTCTAAAGGCACAGACAATCGATCACGACGCGTGCACGAGGGGAGGGGGAGAGGGGGAGGAAAAAAAAGGATGCACGTACAGGCCGGTGTGTTGCTATGAGACACACACACACACACACACACACACACACAAAGAAAAGGGCGTAGGGATGAGGAGGATAAAAGGAGGGAAGAGGTGAAGTATACGAGAGGAGGGGGGGGGGGAAGCGAAGGATGAAAAAGAAGACGGAAGGATGTAAAGGATGAGTAGAGAGAGAGAGATGGAGGGGGGGAGGGACGGAGGGGGAGGGACGGCGGCGGGAGAGCGATAACCGCTATGTCTTCAGTCACAGATTTACACAGGCCATTGCACTCCCATTCTCCCCGGCTCCTTATCAGCGGAATTATTGAGCAGTGTGGCACACCATTAAAAATTCTGCTTAGATTTCACAAAAAATCAAATTGCGTAAGGTAATGAACGCAGCTTTCAAATGGACCTCCTCACTGATACCCGTTCTCAGCGGGCGGGAAATACATCTCAGTCATAATTCGCTATCTTTATTGTACTTCTACACAGACTTAACTATGCTGCCAAAGCACTGGAAAGCTTAATAATCGCTGTTGCCCTTGATGTTAAAGGGATGATTTTTTTTTTTTTTTTTTTTTTTTTTGTGGCTATTGCTTTGCAGCTATTTCCCACCTCTCTCTCTCTCTCTCCTCCCCACCCTTCTTTATATCGCTTTCCTTCTCTATTTCTCCGTCTTCACAACATCTCACCTCCACCCCCCATCCCCCCCCTCCACCCCACCCCTTTTATTTTAATTGTTTTCGTCGTCCAACTACCTTCTTCTGGGTTTCCCCCTTTTTCTCTGCAGGCCGCACTATCAGCCAAGGTCACATGGGTCAGGGTAGGTCTTTTTTTTTTTTTTTTTTACTCCCAGAATACACCCACCCACCCACCACCACCACCCACCCACCACCACCCTCTGTTTGCTGATGACTGGGAGCTATGAAGCCGAGCAAGAAACACATTTCAAGGATGTCGGCACCCCCCCCCCCCTCTCCTGTTTGGGTTGGCGGCCTCCACGCGAGCTCAAACGCACACAATCGGCGCAGGCAAGCACACAACTTCATCTGTCTTCTTAATTCATCATCGAGACACATCAAAATACCGTAGCGAGTGTGTGAATGTGTGCGTGCGTGTGTGTTTTTCTCACGTACTACGCTGAAGACAAGGCTCCACTGTCTGCACTCGTATAACAAACAATAGAGTGAGGTAACACCGAAGGAGCAGCAAGTACGTGCAACCACTTTGTACCCTCCAACAGCTATAAATCTCGCGGAGTACAGCAAAAGCTTTCACGGCAGTTTGGCTGTTTGACACATAAGAAGTTGAAACGCAAAATACTCTGAGAAGTAATTAAAATATTAGTAAAAAAGAAAGAGGAAAAAAAGGATAGACTTGGTTTTCTTTCATGTTTCTTTGTGAGGAGTTGAGTTGAGGTTGTTTCCTTTTTTTTTTTTTTTTTAAGGAAAATGAGAAGACAATGATTTAGAAGATTTTTACTGCACGTCAGGTTCAAAAGAACGAACTGAAGGTGCGCGTTAGCTTTTTTTTGTTTTTTTTAAACACCTGTAAATCAGCGCTCGGCTAAATTTGACAAATTGATCCGCAGCAGTTACCATTTCCAGGTTGACAGGTAGTTTTTCTTTGCTCGCGGAGCTGCATAACTGCTCCACAAAACACAAAGTAGTTTGAAGGCAGTCGAGGCCGCAAATATTTAGCCTGAATCGACTTACGGTCCCGTTAGCGACGGAGGCAGCGAGTTTGCTCATTAGCAGTTAGCAAGCCAACGGAAAACCAATTAGTCTGCTTCTTCTCTCGTCAATGAAACTCCTCGTCGGATGAAATGACCGCTGACTGGCGGTTCTGGCTATTTTAATACTTGTACCAGTGAATACCGACTCGTCTCACGAGCGGGCACGACGCGATTGGGAACAGTTGACGTACTCAAAATCAGATTTCCTGTTATTTGGTTTTGCACAGGGTGCAACGAAACTGAAGAAAACAATCCAGAGCTTTTAGGGAGTGCAGTTGTTGAATAATATATACAGGAATACACGCATATGGACGGTGCATGTGAAGGACGACGTCTAGTGGGCCTTTCCATTGCTTATATAATGCACATGTGGTCTTTGGTGGTTATGCTGTTTATGTTGACATGGCAGCAGAAAGGCAGCGCCGTGTTCATGCTTAATTACCTCTTCCAGATATGTGCAGAGTTAACGTCTTTACGATACATGCGAGGGAAGAACGTGTTTACGTTGGGCGCTCTTCTTCTTCTTCTTCTTCTTCTTCTGGAGTTTGCAGCGGGGCAGGTTGCATCATCGTCTGTGCAGAAAACACAACTTTAGAGGTTTTACATGGGAGAACACACACACACACACACACACACACACACACACACACACACACACACACACACACACACACACACACACACACACACACACATTTTTTTTTTTTTTTTAAATCATCCTCTTTATGCGTTTGGCCCGAACTTCACGAGTGAGTAATGCACCGAACTGCACAAAGAGCCAGCTGTTTATTTTATGGAGCTGCTTATCACTCATTGACATTTGAAGATGGCGGGTGGCGTTAAACAATGAAAATTTGTCTGACAAACTTCACTGCTCAGAAGGATCTAGTTCCACTTAACTTAATGTCAGCCCCTCCCTCCCCCTCCCCCCACCCCACCCCCACCCCATTCATCCAGAACCAAAAATAACAACCCAAAGCCCAAACACTGTCCTCTCTGTAGCTTCCCTGGCACCGACTCCAATCTGGCTGGCCTTTCCCTGCAGCCAGTATCAGCGCGATGTGCCAAAGCGACAACTGCACGCCACGCACATCTCGCCTCGCCTCGCCTTCTCCTCTGCGGCTAGTTAGCCCCCGTTAGCGCCTTTTCAGCCGTCCGTCCGTCCGTCGGTCCGTCTGTACTCTGCTGGGCTTCTCCAATCAGAGGCCTCACGCCCGTCGCAGCCCCTATAATCCATACCCCACCAGCTCAGTGTAATCACACAGCTAATTCACAGGCGGACGGGAGGAAGGCAATCCGTGACGGACGTTTTTTGTGCAACTAAGAATGAGCTCCCCGGTGACCAGGGGAGGTGGTGGAGAGTTGGGAGACTGTCAATGAAGGGGCCGTGAAAAGATGGCTCCGGAAAGAGCGAGATGCGAGGGGAATAGATGAATAGCGGAAAGAAGGGGAAAAAAAAAAAAAAAAAACGGGTGCTCCGAGATAGAAGTAGGAAATAAGGAAAATGTTTGGAGTGAATAAAAAAAAAAAAAAAAAAGGGGGGAGGACATGAATCTGCAGCAGTCTTTTGCCAAGAGAGTGTTGAAAGAGCCATTGTGAGTTGGAACAGTCTATATTACTCAATAAAGGCTTTGATGAAAGGCGAGGCTCTGTATTAATTTGGATAAGAAACCTTTGCCTCCGTGCCCCTTTTCTCTCTCGGCTCCCATCCACGACACCTCTGTGGTTTAAAGCAGTGTTCGGTTTCAGTTCAGCAAGCCAAGTCATTACATTTCAACATGTCGCACCTTTCAGAGGGGGGAATTAACTAGTGCTGTTATTTCTTCATTCCCCACACGCTGGGACCCAGAGGTACAGAAAGGGGAAGGAAAAAAAAAGAAAAAAAAAGGTGTTGATATTTTTGACATTGTCACTTCATGCTCGCTCGCATGCATGCGTATGCAGTGCGAATGTGCCGCGTGCCCTCTGACTGTCCTCTCCGCAGAGCAGCCTGCTCGTTGCTAATTTCAGACGAGAGTCAGTGGGTGTGAGGATCTTGGCTGGATGCCCTGAATTTTACCGTTTTACAACCCAGTAACAAAGGAGAGTGGATCTGTCTTACACTTCGTAATGCAGCAGTCAAAGTCAAAGAGAGTAAAAGGATCACGGTAAAGTGTTGATGAAACGATCACCATCAGGTTTATATGAACGTAGCGGCAAAGGAAAAGAGTGTTTACAGATTCAGGTTGTCTGTGCGTCTATTCGGACGATTAAAAAAAACAAATAGTCCAAATTTGGACTTAAATGTGTCCTGACAACGCGGCGTCACGGCAAAACGTGACAATAGCTACGCACAGCGCTGTCTAGGCGTGAAAGTTACACGCACGGCTTTGATCTGACGTTTGTTCCATGGTGAGATAAAGAAGTGCGAAAGAGGAAGTAAAGTGGTGGTTGTGACTTTTTTCAAACTTTCCTGCATCATTTCAAATTAAAAGCACCGTAGGATTTTATTAGACAGAAACCCCCTCGTGTTTTAAAAAATTTTTTATTAAAAAGGCTTTTACTGTGAAACATTTGCACGAATGTGTTGTGACTAATGACATAGCAACTTCTTATTTTGATTATGTAAAGACTCTGCTGTGTTTTCGTAACACGATGGCATGAGT